>NC_057419.1:11040490-11279743 GCF_019320065.1 Cervus canadensis
CAAGGGTGGCCCCCACCCCAATCCCACATTGTACCCACAGTGAATGGCCCTTCTACCAGGACAGAAAGCTTTCCCATCTCCAGTGGACCCTGAGAGCTGCAGACCCAGGGTCTGAAATTAGAAGCGGGAGGAGAACCGTCTGCTCCCTTCCCGTTTGTGACTTTGTGAAATCCTGGGGACAGAGACATGCTGCAAGGGTGACGTTCGCCAGATCTTTACAATATCATTGCAGCACCGTTTATAATAGCCAGGACATGGAAGCAACCTAGATGTCCATCGGCAGATGAATGGATACACACTGAGGAAACCAAAATTGAAAGAGACGTGTGTACCCCAATGTTCATCACAGAACTGTTTGCGATAGCTAGGACATGGAAGCAACCTAGATGTCCATCAGCAGACAAATGGATGAGGAAGTTGTGCTACGTATACACAGTGGAATATTACTCGGCCATGAAAAAGAATGCATTTGAGTCAGTTCTAATGAGGTGGATGAAACGGGAGCCTATTATATACAGAGTGAAGTAAGTCAGAAAGACAAACACCAACACAATATATTGACGCATACATATGGAATTTAGAAAGATGGTAACGACGACCCTATATGGAAGACCGCGAAAGAGACACAGATGTAAAGAACAGACTTTGGGACTCTGTGGGAGAAGAGGAGGGTGGGATGATTTGCGAGAATAGCAGTGAAACATGTACATTATTTACCATATGTGAAATAGGTGACCAGTCCCAGTTCGATGCATGAAACAGGATACTCAGAGCTGGTGCTCTGGAACAACCCAGAGGGATGGGGTGGGGAGGGAGGTGGGAGGGGGGTTCTGGACTCAGGGACACATATAAACTCGTGGCTGATTCATGCCAATGTATGTCAGAAACCACCACAATATTGTAAAGTAATTAGCCTCCAATTAAAATAAATAACTTGAAAAATTCTGTTTTTTAATTGCAAATTTGTAAACGAATTTAACAAAATTAATTAGTTTGCTTGGCTGTGTTGGATCTTTGCTGTAGCACACGGGCTTAGTTGCTCTATCCGGGGTCGAATCCACGTCCCCTGCGATGGCAGGCAGATTCTTTACCACTGGGCCACCTGGGAAGCCCCAGCTACTGTGATAAAAAGGAATGTCAGCTGAAGCAGTCAGCTCCACACAGCCAAGCAGATTTAACCTGCCATAAAACGAGGCGTTGGCACTCTGACCCCTTGCTCCAAGCCCCCCAGCCCTACGATGACGTACTCAGGTCTGGGGTCTGGATCATTTCCAGCTGGTTACTTCAGTCCTCTTTGGTCACAGGAGGCCTCATTCTTCCTGCTTAGGTGCAAGGACCCTGAGGGTTTCTCCTTCACAGGCCCCAGTGCCTGCTGAAGATAGAGCTTGCCCGGGACACACGTGTACACATTATCGTTGTTTTCTTCCTGGGGCTTAAGTAGTTTGTCTGCAGGGGGCTCCTTGTTCAAGGAAAGTAAGAAAGCTTGAATCTTGCGTGTCTATTCATTTCACAAGCACTGGGTGAACACGTGGACGGGTAGGTCGGTCCCCCGCTCCTTGTTTCTGGATCCACACGTGTCCCCAGAGTACGGCTTGACTTAGACCGGACCGACGATCCAAATGGTTATCTTTTCAAATTTTAATTAATTGATTTATTTTAACTGGACGCTAATTACTTTATGATATGGTGGTGGTTTTTGCCATACGTTGGCATGAATCTGCCACGGGTGTACACGTGTCCCCCAGATTATCAAGGAAACACAAACTTTAAGTGATACGATGGACCAGTTAGACCTAGTTGACATCTACAGGACATTTCACCCCAAACGGTTCTTTGACACGGCCGTCCTAAGGAGTTTTGTTACGGGCCTGGTAACGGGACACGGTGCCGCAGTAGAACTGTGTCCTAATTCCTTTCACAAGGGTAAGAGGGAAACCCGAAAGGGTGTGGCTCCAGTCCGTGAAGGAATCTGTGGAGAGTCTTGCAGGTCCACACACCTGGCATGAGGAGGAGTGGCCTTCATACCTTGTATGAAGATAATGTTTATCTCTGCTTGCAGTTACGGCCTCTTACGTGTTTGGCATACTCAATGCGTCGTCGGTATTTGCAATGTGTCTGAAGTTCCTCAAGATTCTTGCCTGAACCGGAGTGTGGCAGAGAGCGGTGTGCTTGGAGAGCTTTGCAAATTTGCGGCCTGGGGACACTTCAAAGCCTGGTAATCGTAGCTCTCATCTACGGCGACTTGAAAGGGTCTCTGTGTTTCTTTTACGTACATTCGCTAGGGATTTGGTTTACGTATCGTGACTGCATAAAGTTCCCAGGATCTCAGATCTTGAAAATGAAAAGGACTGAATAACATTATTTTTTAACATGCTCAATCACGTCCGACTCTTTGTGACCCCATGGACTGTAGCCCACCAGGCTCCTCTTGTCCATGGGATTTTCTAGGCAAGAATACTGGAGTGGGTTGCCATTTCCTTCTCCAGGAGATCTTCCCAACCCAGGGATCGAACCAAGTCTCTTATGTCTTCAGCATTGGCAGATGGATTCTTTACCACGAACACCACCCCGGAAGCCCTATTTTGTAACATTGCTCCCATTTATTGATGCGTGGTTCATTTAGTGAGCAGTGAACAAGCCTAAACTTTCTCTGCATTGGAATCTAGAGGATTCACTTTTATCAGATAACATACAACTCTGCTTCTGGACTCCCTGGTTTCACCAAATAAGCCGAATTTTTCTCCTTTTGCAGAATATTCAGAAACAGCATCTGACCTTAGCGAGTTCAATATGGTCAACACGTGTGCTGAGACCTAAGGATACATTATTTTAATAGTTTCATTTTAAAATATTATTTTCCCAGGTGTTTGAAAGTCAAGAGTACTGTTACGTAAGTCAGCACAGGTTCACAAACATGATTGTATCTTGAATTCTTTTGCCACCTTGCAAGATAAGTCTCATAAGATTAGCTATGGGCTTAAGTAAATACTCACAGTAATACTGTACTACTTTGTAGATTTGTGTCAAACGTCCCGAATAGTTTTAGTTACTAATGAAACAAACGCTAGACACATAGGTATGTGTCCCATGGCAGTGTTCTGTCTGAGCCTCTGGCAGTAAACTGCTGGGAAATTTCTGGGCATTCCAGGGGACTCTAAATGCCCTGATTGCATTCCAGTGTGGTTTCCCTTGTTTCTCCAAAAGATTACAAGCAAGAACCAAGTATGCAGGAGGGAAGGCTTGGACAGTGTTTGTATTCTTGTGTGAATAATGTTAAACACAAAAAGATGCCTATAAAAGTGGCTTACAGACAAAATCCTGTATGTAGTTTATACATACAACCATACACACACACACATATACACGTGCATACACACACATATGTATACATATCATTTCTGGGATTTTATTTACATGTGTATTTTGATCCCTGGGTCTGGAAGAGCCCCTGGAGAAGGGAATGGCAACCCACTTCAGTATTCTTGCCTGGAGAATCCCATAGACAGAGGTGCCTGGCGGGCTACAGTCCACGGGGTCGCCAAGAGTCGGACACAACTAACGCTTTGACTATTTTATTTATGTAAGACATATATATATATATAATCACATGCATGTTATATATATGATGACATATATGATTTCATCTATATAAATATATAATATTAAAATAGACAAAGTGGAAGATCCGTGATGACTGCAAGGCAGCTCTATTTCCGTCTCCAACACCTTGCTGAAAGATCAGTAGGCCCCGTATTTCTAAGTGGCATCGGCAGATGTCATATCTTTTAAGATTCTAGGTTCCTTGCATTCTCAGACTCCAGGCCACATCACTTGTACTGAACGCAGTGATGAATGGTTGTGTGGAGTGTGGCTTAGCCTTTCCCGTCTTCTCACTTCAATTGTAGAAGTGAACTGTAGAAGTGAATTAAAGGAGCTTTTTAAAAGCGATGGTTAAAATTCTGACCTCTGAATATGATTATCCCAAAAAGCAAATGAAAGCCTCAAAGACCCAATCAGTTCAGTCCTTAGAAAGGCTGAAATGGCCATTGCGAACTGATTATTCCTGTTCTTTTAAAAGCTGGGATAAAGTACCATTTGACTTTTTAAATCATTCTCCAGGAAGGTAATTGTAAATAATTGCCTAGCAGTTATATATATATAGTTCATGTTGAACTTACGGAATGTTTTTAATGAGAACAACTTGGAATAACGTTTGACTAATAACCAAGGTGAGGAGGCCATGGCAACCCACCCCAGTATTCTTGCCTGAAGAACTCCATGGACAGAGGAGCCTGGCAGGCTATACAGTCCGTGGGGTCTCAAAGAGTCGGACACAACTGAAGCAGCTTAGCACAATGACCAAGGTAAGAATAAGTGATCTTCTATCAGTGTTTTCATTTTGTTCATAAACTCCATAACACTGTACACTTTTGAAGGTTATTCATTGCGTCTTGCATCAGTTTAAAGAGTATATACAAGGGATATTCTGAAAGATAGTGGTGGTGGTTTAGTCACTCAGTCATGTCTGATTCTTTCGACCCCATGGACTGTAGCCCACCAGGCTCCTCTGTCTATGGGATTCTCCAGGCAAGAATACTGGAGTGGGTTGCTATTCCCTTCTCCAGGGGATCTTCCCGACCCAGGGATTGAGCCTGGGTCTCCTGCATTAGCAGGTGTATTCTTTTACCAGCTGTACAACCAAAGTCTTGTCTTAGTTCCTTCAAGCTGTTACAATAGAATACTACAGTCTGAGTGGCTTATAAACCACAGGCAACTCTTTCTCACAGTTGTGGAAGCTGTAAGTTCCAGATGGAGGTGAAAGTGGGTTCTGTGTCTGCTGAGAGCCCACCTCCTTCCTGGTTCACAGACGGTCCTCCTCCTTCCTGGTTCACAAAAGGATTTAAAAGCATGTCGTTGATTATCTGGGAAAACATTACATAAATTGTTTCCTCAATGTGAAAAAGGAAGGGCTTTTTAAAAGTGTTGGTGTTTGTTAATTCACGTAGCCATCTTACAATGAATATTTGTTAAGTGTCTATGGTATGCCAAAGATTGGGGTCATCCCCAGGGGGAAAAAAGGAGTGAACGGTCATTTCCTCCCTTACGGAATGTGTATTCTTTGGTAAAGACACATTTTAAGCACGTGATCTGTGAAAAGTGAGCCACGTGTCTTGTTACTGGACATGAAGGAGTAGCTCATGTAACACAGACATGGGGAATCAGTGTTCCTTCCTCCGTGAGGGAGACCCTTGAATTGAGGTCGGAAGGAGGTAAGTGAAGATTTCTGGGTCAGAGCCAAGTCCTCTAAGCCACTTCCTTCATCACGGAGATGTACACAGTGAGGTCCTAATAGCTGGGCACTCAGGCCTCAGTTTCCCAGCTCCATTTCCAGCTGAATTTCTTCCCATCACATCCTAT
Organism: Cervus canadensis; assembly: GCF_019320065.1. NCBI lineage: Eukaryota > Metazoa > Chordata > Mammalia > Artiodactyla > Cervidae > Cervus > Cervus canadensis. Next base: position 11,045,909 of record NC_057419.1, read on the forward strand.
TTTCTTGTCCAACCTACTCAGTGTAGGAGAAACGATTTAAAATGTATTAGAATGTAATTTGTCTTAGGCTTTGCTGATTTCATTTGCTTTTCTTCCATGTAGATTTAATTCATGGGTGTTTATCACTTGATTGAAGTAAACTATTTTATTAAAAGTCAATTAGCCAAATCTTTTTAAGGAAAGAAAAAATTCTCTGTATAACATTTTCTACTACTTACTGCTAACCAGTTAAAACAGTGAAGGAAAATGTGTACCCTTGTAAAAAAAAATCACAGCTGAGAATGAATTTGACCTCCTGAAATATATTTTAGAATGCTTAAGTATGTGTGATAGCTCTTTTTCATTCCTGACAAGAACAAAGATTTATCTAGAGACTTCTTAGAGCAACATGCTTTGGGGGGCAAAAGTAGCAATGGTCTAACCTTTGAGGTTGACAAAATACAAAACAAAACAACAAATTGAAAAAGTTGCAGTTAACCTATTGTTATCAAGATAGAGCATCTTAAAATACAATCCACAATGCTACAGACTTAGGCATCTATTTAACTGTAGAATGATTTTGGTTCTTCCATGAAAGCATTTATAGTTTAGACATGAAAACAAGCTTGAATTGTAAAGACTGAAATTCTTAAAAACAAAGTTTATAATTCTGCTTTTGATCTTCCATCCATATGAACGGCAAACTAAATGAATCTGAAAGGTAAGTGTAAAAAAAAAAGATATGGTGAGTGTCTTATACTCTTCCTTCATGGTGAACTGTTTATAGAGTGAATGAAGAGAAAGGCAGATCGTACTATTCCTGTTTCTAGACTGACCTTTGTAGTGAATGTGGTGAGTTTTTGCTCTGCTAGCTTGTTATTGCAAACTAACGCTGAAATGGTCATGCATACGGAGTGGGCATGTATGTATAGAGTCCTGTATGGATGTGAATTATAAAGAAAGCTGAGCGCCGAAGAATTGATGCTTTTGAACTGCGGTGTTGGAGAAGACTCTTGAGAGTCCCTTGGACTGCAAGGAGATCCAACCAGTCCATCCTAAAGAAATCAGTTCTGAATATTCATTGGAAGGACTGATGCTGAAGCTGAAAGTCCAATACTTTGGCTACGTGATGCAAAGAACTGACTCATTTGAAAATACCCTGATGCTGGGAAAGATTGAAGGCGGGAGGAGAAGGGGACGACAGAGGATGAGATGGTTGGATGGCATCACTAACTCAATGGACATGAGTTTGAGCAAGCTCTGGGAGCTGGTGATGGACAGGGAGGCCTGGTGTGCTGCAGTCCATGGGGTCGCAAAGAGTCAGACACAACTGAGCGACTGAACTGAACTGAACTGACGGAGTGGCCAAACATCTCATCAGTGTTCATTCTTAGCAGGACTGTATTTCCGTCCAAATGTCCTGCAGTAATGCCCAGATAATAACAGTCTTCGGTGATGGCATGAGTGTTTGAATCCATCTGCATCAAAAGAGCATTTATTTTGTGCCTGCCTAGGAACTGTCTCATTGCTCTTCCAGAAAGTCGGTTCATTTCCACTGGGTGGGACATGGCGGAAACTAAAGCATACCACACTCTGTAGCTCAGGGGCAAGGTCAGCCTGACCTTGAGGCCTGGATCCCAGTGGTGCCCGTGGGCATCTTCAAAGGCGAGGGCTACCCTGGTTGGGACTGGGAAGCGGTCTTTGCTACACGTGCCCTGTGGCTCAGTGGCCTCCCATCAAATGGGCTCTAGTCCCAGGACGCAGCTGCCTGCCAGGCTCCTTGCTCAGAAAGAGGGCTCTAATGGAAAGCAGTAGGACCAGTTTAGAGCCCAGCACCACGTCACCCCTCAGCCTGGGTCTCATAAGCCTCCCATCTTCCCTCCTGCTCCCTGGTTGGAACAGCCTCCTTGGGGACGTATCACTAACCGCCACTGAGTCCTAGAATTTCAAGCCAGGAAACCCCAGATGCTTCCTCCTGAGGGGTTTCTGGGAGACGAGAGAAGGGCAGCGTTTGGAGCTCGTCTGTCCCGGGGATGCGGCGGGGTGGTTGTCACACTTTTGCATCAGCATCTCTTCCAGAACATCGGGCTTGTGAACGGGGCCACATGCCCGTCTGGAGATTCTGGAGCCCCTCCGCCGCCACCCAGATCTGTAGAAACACTTTCTAACTCAGCCCTCAGAGGAGGCGGAGAACAGAGGACTGATGGATGGGTGTCAGCCGTGGGCTACGTCACCCGCATCCTCACCACAGCCAGGGGCGGCGTCTCCTGAAAACTCGATAGACTTGGTGCTAACATAGATTAAGCTCTGAGTTTGCTTTGCTGAACATTATCAGACCCCGAGTGTTGAAGCACAGCCCTCTGAAAAGCTTCCCACAGGGGTGAGTTATACGACAAAAATGCGTTGAAAAGGCTCCGGAAGACCTCCTACGTGGATGGTTACATCAGAGGCAAGTCTGAGTGCAGATTCCTGTAAGTCATGTATCTTTGCCCTCATACGACTTCACGTAGAGCAGAAATGAATTGCTTCCAGGAGACGCTTTTCCCAAATAATTCCCGATGGGAAAGGGGGCATTTGAAACCCCCAACCGGAGAGCCTGCAGTTTGTGGTGAAGTGTTCATCCCGGCGGTACCAGCTGTTGTATATCAGACATTTTCACACTGCAGACGGCTCAGGAATTACACGTGGATGGGAATCAAACGTGATGATCTCTGGTTTTCTAGGAGAGGAATTATCATGGCCTTTCACTGGGATTGCACTTGGGGAGTGAGTCAGCTTTGAGTCAAGACAAACACACTGACCTGAGAGTCTAGGATCTCAAAAGCGTGACTCCTATAAGTGTTGATGTCTGTTTGTAATAACGTGTTGTTCAGTTCGTGTTAAACCTTCCCAAAAGGGTGAGGAGAGGGACACAAATCAAGCAGAGAAAAGCCCACTTTTATCAAATTTATCAGATTTCAGGTTTAAAAAAAAATAATGCTATAACGGTTTAAAGTTTGAAAATAATAATCTGTGAGTTAGCCAGGACTGGGTGCGATGCTGTTTGCATTTTTCACTGAAGCAAGGATGAGCCATGCGTGCGTCCTGCCCTCAAAGAGCTCATAGAGTCTGTTGCAGAAAAGACACTTCTGTGAACTCTTGATTATTTGTTGGTTCGGTATTTGTAGGTTTGCAGCCCCCAAATTAGTCCTTGCAGTGTGTTGATAGTCTTCCATGGATGTGCACGGTGGTGGAAATTTTCAGTCTGCTGTCAGTGGACCCACGGCAGCAGATTTGTGTGCGGTTCATTTAAATAATGTGTCTTCACTGATCTCGGGGTTCACTTGGCGACCGACCGCATTTCTAGCTGAGGGCAGGGCCTCTGCCTTCCTGTTTTATCTTCATCTATCTTTCTTCTATCTTCCTCTATCTTTCTTCTTCTAAACAGGTGTCCTTCACCTGGTCTGAGAAGTTGCTTGCATTTTTGTGCTTTTGGTTCATGATTGCACCACTTAAAATAACTGGGTTGTGGTTCTGAACTATGGGGGTAGTTACGATTGCCACGTCTCTTATGGAGCAAATAGGTGTTGGATAAGCTTTCTTCAGGGGCATTGTGTGATGGATGTGTGTTCAATGTTAGTGTATCAGCAGTATGTATTCAATAAGGTGTCTGTAAACAGTGTTCGGTTGCTCAGTCGAGTCCACCTCTTTGCGACTCCATGGACTGTAGCCCGCCAGGTTCCTCTGACCATGGAATTTCCCAGACAAGGATACTGGAGTGGGTAATAACCATGTCCTCCTCCACGGAATCTTCCCCACCCAAGGACTGAACCCACATCTCCTGCATTGCAGGCAGATTCTTTTTTTTTTTTTTTTTTAACCAGTGAGCCATTGGGGAAGTGGAGAAGGCAATGGGACCCCACTCCAGTACTCTTGCCTGGAAAATCCCCTGGACGGAGGGGCCTGGTGGGCTGCAGTCCATGGGGTCGCTAAGAGTCAGACAGGACTGAGCGACTTCACTTTCACTTTTCACTTTCATGCATTGGAGAAGGAAACGGCAACCCCCTCCAGTGTTCTTGCCTGGAGTATCCCAGGGACGGGGGAGCCTGGTGGGCTGCCGTTTATGGGGTCGCACAGAGTCGGACACGACTGAAGCGACTTAGCAGCTGCAGCAGCATTGGGGAATGCCAGTCAGTGGATTAAAATGTTGTGCCTGGAAGCCCATAGGCACTTAACCCCGTGTTTCGTCTGGAAGACAGTGGTTCTGTATTTGCTAACTCGATATGTGTGGTGATGTACAGGACAATGCCACCGCAGATAAGGAGGATTCAGTCTGTATGTGTGTGTGTAAAAGTGTGTGTGTGTATGTGTACAAGCATGTTCTTCTGCTGCAGGCAGCATACATAGGTGTTAGGGGATCACACAAAACAGCCACACCTAGAAAAGGAACGGGTCTGTGAGGCCCCAGAGTTAAGGATCCTTCAGGACCATTAGAACACAGCTTCAGAATCCACACTGATTTGCTTGGTGGCCACAGCCTCCCCCAAATCTGCTCCTTCCACCTCCTGAAAAGTTTCCTGAGGAGTCAGCATTGTCTGCATAGCTTTGGTCTCAGTTCAGTTCAGTCGCTCAGTCGTGTCTGACTCTTTGCAACCCCACGGACGGCAGCACGCCAGGCCTCCCTGTCCATCACCAGCTCCCGGAGTTTGCTCAAACTCACGTCCACTGAGTCGGTGATGCCATCCAACCATCTCATCCTCTGTCGTCCCCTTCTCCTCCCGCCTTCAATCTTTCCCAGCATTGGGGTCTTTTCCAATGAGTCAGTTCTTCGCATCAGGTGGCCAAAGGATTGGACTTTCAGCTTCAATATCAGTCAGCACTGATTTCCTTTAGGATGGACTGGTTGGATCTCCTTGCAATCCAAGGGACTCTCCAGAGTGTTTTCCAACACCACAGTTCAAAAGCATCAACTCTTTGGCACTCAGCTTTCTTTATAGTCCAGCTCTCACGTCCATACACTTTGGTCTGCTGACAGCTAAACAGTAAAAAGGAGATTGGTAATATTCCCTTGGATCCTGTCATGCCAAAGGTTCTACAGAGTCATAGACTTGTTTTGGAGGAGAGGCCTTCTGAAAGATATTCTAAGTGCCAAGTCTGACCAATGTCAGATGGGTCTCATTTTTAAACTATGAATGCAGAGAGCCAAACAAAACGTTGGCTCCCAGAAATGTGTTTCCTTTGTTCCAATGTTCCTTTTGTCTGATAAATTACCTGACCAAGAACCAGAGGAGTGTTTTTAAAAATACATTGGGAGGGAAGGAGAGAGGGAAGAATCGGTAGAGCACAGAGGAGTTTGGGGGAGTGAGTTGATTCTTTGTGATCCTATGACGTGGTGGGAGGGGAAGGGGATGACAGAGGATGAGGTGGTTGGATGGCATCACCAACTCGATGGACAAGAGTTTGGGTAAACTCCGGAAATTGGTGATGGACAGGGAGGCCTGGTGTGCTGCGGTTCATGGGGTCACAAAGAGTTGGACATGAATGAGCGACCGAACTGAACTGATACTTCTTGATAGAGTGATTAACTTCAAAAGACCTGCTTTTATGAAAATGTTTGGAAAAGTACCCAAAGATCTGGAAAATATGAATAGATTTAAATGTGTAGCGTCCCAAACTCCGCTATACATTTTTATAAAGCCAAAGGTGAACCCATGATTGTTCACAACAGAAAAGTATTCAATAGCTTGCCTTATATTCGTCCATCGGAGTACCGTCCAGCACTTAAGGGTAACACTCTGGATGTGAAAGATGCTGTGAAAAGATGTGAATGATATGTTGCTAGGTAAACATGTAATAAGATCTAGTGTGTGCTGAGATACCCCTTTAATATGTTCTGTCTCTCTTTCTCTTTCTACGGGTAGAATTATGAGAGAGTCTTGAAGGGGGTGGGCGTTTCGTTTAAAAATCTAACAACTTACCGTCTTGTGCAAATGTGTTAACTTTGAGAGCAAGGAAAACAAGTCATAATAGGCACAGTTCAAGCCCAAGTAGCTGAGTCATTAAAAAAGAATCTATTCTGCAAGTGTCACTGGGGAGGCAAGATTTCTATGAGCAACGCGGGCGGCTAAGACTGAGAAGAAGTATTTTTTACTTGAGTATAGAAAACAAAGGAACCAGGATCTCAAGTTGAGGTAGAAGAGATGCCTCCTTCACGCAGAGAGTCAGCCTCAATTCCCTCACCTCCTCCCTCTGCCTTAGGGCGAATGTGCTGGGTCCCTGGAGTGTAAAGTGGTCAGTCCCCCCACACCCTGCCCTTGAAACAAATCCTCCTTCACAGTTCAGCTCATAAAGAGGAGCGATTTACACCCATTAAGTCACAGTTAAGTGCCTTATGGGAAAGACAGACGGACACGTTTTCCCATCCCCACCCCCCAAATAAATGCGGTTTTGCGTTCATATGCTTGCCATAAAATCATACTGGCTTAATCCGGGGCAAGTCTTTGAGAAATGTCCTAATTTTTCTGTCATACTGGAAACTCCGTCTGGAAGACGTGACGTGTGACTCGGCGGTCTGACCATAGGGAGACAGAGAAGGACGTACCTGGGGTCTGCTTTGTGAAGGTTGGCAATCTGCAAGAAGCAACGCGGGTCTCTGTGGAAGCTGAGGTTTGACTGGTTGACAGATGGCCAGGGTAGATTTCATTAGGTGCCAAAGTTTCCTGAGTGTGGGGAGTCAGGTTTTCCTGGATTCCCATTAAATCTCTTGGTGTGAGGGTATGTGTCTCTGTGTGTGTGTGTGTGTGTGTGTGTGTGTGTGAGATACACTGATGCATTTTCCATTCCTCACCATCAAACCGAGTCTCACCATGCATATTCACGTGTTTGCAGCCAGGCTGAAAACAGCTGCTTTCTGGGACAACGTGGAAAACAGGCAGCGGTAGATGACCTGAAACGTGAAAGTGTTAGTCCCTCAGTTGTGTCCGACACTTTGCGACCCTATGGCCCAGAGCCCTCCAGGCTCCTCCGTCCATGGGATTCTCCAGGCAAGAATACTGGAGTGGGTAGCCTTTCCCTTCTCCAGGAGATCTTCCCGACCCAGGGATCAAACCCAGGTCCTCCCGCATGGCAGGCGGGTTCTTTACCAGCTGAGCTGCCAGGGAAGCCCCATGACCTGGGCCAAAGTCAAACCGTCCATCTGGCCCTGGTCAATTCCAGCCCTTTCCGAATGTGCCAGGCCCCATGGGACACAGCAGAGGATTAGAATGAACTGGAAAACGGTTGGCACGAAGCAGGTAGTCTATAGGATGTAGGTTTCGTGGTTTGTAACCAGATAGCATGTTTCATCTGGTTTGTGACGGGGAATGGTGGAGAGTATTTTTTTTTTTTTTTTTTTACGAAATGACTGGTTCCACTCGGAGTGTTTATTCAGTGAAATTCTGCAGGATACTCACGGCAAGGGGCTTCCCTTGTAACTCAGACGATAAAACATCCGCCTGCAATGCATGAGACCGGGGTTCGATCCCTGGGTGGGGAAGATCCCCTGGAGAAGGGAAAGGCTACCCACTCCAGTAATCTTGCCTGGAGAGAATCCCATGGGTAGAGGAGCCTGGTGGGCTACAGTCCGTGGCGTCGCAGAGAGTCGGAGACCACTGAGCAACTAACACAAACACACACACACACACACAGCAAGCCAAGTGATTAAAAGATGTTGCTGATGACTCCAGGTCGACTCATTGGGTTATCTTCCTGGATGAAGATGTATGTCAGTTCCTGAAGCCCTTCTGATGTATTGAATCCCTCCTCTCAAGTGGTTGGCTTGAACTCTTCTTTTACTCAGTTTCAATAAGTTGGAGAAAGGGAAAGGGGCTTTTGGAATTTTTTTTTTTCCCTATTTCACTGAAGTCATTTTGGAGTAATGAAACCAGACCTTGAAACTATGCTGGATGGCTGCTGTAGGCCTCAGACAACCGTGGTTAACTGTATGTTTTTATTGGAGAAGGAAATGGCACTCCACTCCAGTCTTCTTGCCTGGAGAATCCCATGGACAGAGGAGCCTGGTGGGCTACAGTCCATGGGGTCTCATAGAGTCAGACATGATCAAAGCAACTTTGCACACGCACATGCACGCATGTCTTTATACTGTGTTCAGATGGACATCTGAGACTTTGAATCTATGTGTGCATGAAAAGTAACAGAGTTACAAGCAGTAACTTCTGTCCTTTCAGCAAAATACCAACTTTTGCTTTTTCATGAAAAATATATCCACTTAATTGCTTACCAATTGCTGATAAGCCAAGGCTATATGACATGAAAAATTTTTTATACTGAAGTGGGTTGCCTTTCCCTTCTCCAAGGGAATCTTCCCAACCCAGGGATGGAACCCAGGTCTCCCACATTGCAGGCAGATTCTTTACCAGCTGAGCCACAAGGGAAACCCAAGAATACTGGAGTGGGAAGCATATCCCTTCTCCAGCGGATCTTCCTGACCCAGGAGTAGAACTGGGGTCTCCTGCATTGCAAGCAGATTCTTTACCAACGGAGCTATCAGGGAAGCTCCCCCACATTTCTTAACATTCAAAATATTTTCTCTTAATATTACAGGGTGATGAAAAGTCTGTTATTTTTTCGTGTTTTATATTCCTCCAAGCTGAAGAAGTGGTGAAGCATTTTGCAAAGCTACATCACGCAGAGGTTAGCTATCACTAGGGTAAGCATGCATTTGAGACTCGAGTATTAATTTCCTTGTTCACATATCTTAAAATGTATCCTCAGCAATACCTATTATAAGGCCCCAGTGTTAGTTTAGAGAGTGGGAAAAGGTGGTGGTTCGTCTTAAAACAGTCTGGCTGCTTCTTTTTCATTAGTTGACAACTGTGAGTTAATTATGAGGAGATGATTATCCACTGGTTAAACAGGACACCAGGCAGATTTTGCTTCTCATGATAACTGTGTCTCCTCCATCTTAGATTTCAAGAACCAGACTTTGATAAGAGTCTTTGGAATTTTCACCAGTAGTTCTGTAAATTTAATTTACTGTGGTTCAGGTAGAGTATAAATGTTTTAACATTCAGCACTTTCCCTACCCTTTACAATGACATGACCATAAAGAGACATGGAAGGTAGAAGATAATTGTCACTGTGACATTTGGAATTTTATTCTGACCCGCACAATTATACGGAAGGTTTTAAGAGTTGTAGGAAAAAGGTGTGGGGCTTGGCGGGGGGGAACCAAGGGATATTACGGACCATTTTCAGAATTATGAATTGCATATAGAATGCTAAGTAAAGAAATGCCTAAGTTAAAAAGATACAGTAGAATTAAAAAGAGGTGAACACAAAGGGGTAACATTTTAATCCATCAGTTTGAAAAGAAAGTCAGCAAAGAGACACATAGCATGCGGTATTGGAAAGAGAGGAACTGGTACTAATATTTGTAGGCATCATTAGCAGTAACACAGAGCAATAAGGCATTTGTGGAGCAGCGTTAGGGAGAAGACCATTCTTGAATTTTGCGTCCTTGGGATAAACAGTTCAATTAACTTTTTTTTTTTTCCCAGAAATTGTATCACAGTCATACCAGTTAAATAGACAAGAAATTCTTTTCATTGTTATTTTGCAAAAGCATAATAGTAAACTTCCCAAGAGACCAGCAGTATACAGTGAAAGTGAAATCGCTCAGTCGTGTCCGACTCTTTGCGACCCCATGGACCGTAGCCCACCAGGCTCCTCTGTCCATGGTGCTCTCCAGGCAAGAATACTGGAGTGGGTTGCCATTTCCTTCTCCAGCATTATTATAGTACTTGTTAAAGAAATCATACATCAACGTAAAGAGCTGCCAAGAATTGCCCGGAAAGTGCTCTATCTCCATTGTTTACAGAAAGTTATTTATTACGTTTTTAAATTTTAAAGTAAAGTAGGACACTGAATTGAGCATGAAACAGCAAATTAAAAAGCTGGAACAATCAGGACTTCCCTGGTGGACCAGTGGTTAAGACTTTGCCTTCCCAAGTGCAGGGGAGCAGGTTTGATCCCTGGTCAGGGACCTAAGGTCCCATATCCTCTTGGCCAAAAAAAAAAAAAACCAAAACATGAAACAGAGGCAATAATGTAACAAATTCAATAAAGACTTTAAAGAACTAGAAAATATGTGCATTTAGTGCAGCCATGCATACAACCTGTGTATAAAAACATTCAGTGTACCTTAGGCATGGTAGCGGGCTTCCCTTGCGGCTCAGCTGGTAAAGAATCCGCCTGCAATGTGGGAGACCTGGGTTCCATCCCTGGGTTGGGAAGATCCCCTGGAGAAGGGAAAGGCTACCCACTCCAGTATTCTGGTCTGGGGAATTCCATGGACTATATAGTCCCTGAAATCTCAAAGAGCTGGATACGACTGAACGACTTTCACTTCACTTAGGCATGTTATGTGTGTGGCGGGGTGGTTAAAGATTCACAGACCAAGGTTTTTCTCTACATAAATCTTAAACTCTGTAAAATTTTTAATTAAAAAATTTTAATACTTTATTGAACTGTCATTGATTTATAATAATCGTGTTAATTTCAGGTATACATCGAAGTGATTCAGTTATGTGTATATGTGTGTATATATATGTTCAGACTCTTTTCCATTATAGCTTATTATAAAGTATTGAGTATAGTTTTGTGTGCTATAGAGTACTTCCTTGTTCCATATGTATTTTATCTATAGTAAAGTATATCTTTTAATGCCAAAAAGATTTATCCCTTCACCTACCCTTTGGTAACCAAAGGGGAGTTTGTTTTCTGTGTATGTAAGTCTATTTCTGTTTCATAGATTAGTTCATCTGCACTATTTTTTAAATTCCATGTGTGACACATAATAATGGTCTTTCTTGGTCCGACTTACTTCATTAAGTATCATGTTCTCTAAGTCTATCCATCTTGCTGCAAATGGCATTTGTTCTTTTTCATGGCTGACTAGTATTTCATTGTGTCTGTGTGTATGCATTTATCTGTTGATCGATACATAGGTTGCATCCATGACTTTGCTAATGTGAACAGTACTTTCTGTGAACATAGGGGTGTGTGCCTGCTTTTGAGTTAAGAGTTTTCTTTGGATCTATGCCCAGGAGTGAGATTGTTGGATCATATGGTAACTCTGTTTTTAGTTTTTTTGGGGAATCTCCACACTGTTTCCCATCGTGGTTGTACTGATTTACTTTCCCATCAACAGTGTAGGAGGATTCCCTTTTCTCCACATCCTCTCCAGCATTTGTAGACTTTTTAGTAATGGCCAGCCTGAGCAGTGTGAGGTGATGATACTCACGTTTTTGATTCGCATTTCTCTAATAGTTAGCAACACTGATCATCTTTTCACCTGTGTGGGCTGTCAGTATATCTTCTTTGGAGAAATGTCTGTGTCGGCCTTCTTCCCATAAAATTAATTGAACCTGTGGATTCATTTACAAAATCACACGCAGTGTATTTTCAGGGTTTTTTTTCAGAAACTCAAAATTGTAGAAACCTCTTATGGAACTCTCCAGCTCCCCTTCTCTCATCTGCAAAAATACGAGAGAAGGTGAGTCACTGTCTCTGCATCCCTGGGGAAATTGCACAGCGAAATCTGGCCGTGATTTTTCAGTCTGTACCTTCTAACTCGAGTGTCACTGTGTATGATTATAAGTTATAATTATGATTATAAGTGACATTCACTTAAGTCAGTCAAGCTTTCACTTCATCGCATGGAGCAGGAGATTGTTGTCCTTCAAAATATTTTAAAGAAACATTGTATGCCCGTGATTTTGTAAACTAGAACCACAGTGCTCATGAGGATATCTCTTTTACGGTAAGACTGAGTGTGTAGGCGAGTGTCTGTTCTCAGGGGCAGAGTTTCCTTTTTTTTATCCCTTCCTTTGCTGCAGTAGAGAGTGGACCACCACACTTCCCTCTCTGTGGTCTGAGCCTGTTGGCTGTGAGTGCCTCCTATGCCTGGTATGTCTGACGCCGACAGATGAGCGTTTTTGAGTCTCACGTGGTACCACCAGACTCTCAGCCATAATTTCGTTTCCACGACCAAAGGCAACACATCAGCGGTGTTGCCGGTGTTCACCCCATTTCACAGCCAGACCTCTTCTAAGTTTATGTGATGGACCAACCCACTGAGTGGAATGAACTGGCTCCACCCGGCATCTGGTTGATTTGCTAAAACCTTGCTGTTGTGTGCGTGCTCAGTCGTGTCCAACTCTTTGTGGCCCCATGGACGGTAGCCCGCCAGGCTCCTCTGTCCATGGAATTTTCCCGCCAAGAATACAGGAGTAGATTGCCGTTTCCTCCTCCAGGGGATCTTCCCCACCCAGGGATCGAACCCGTAATCTCCCATATTGCAGGCAGATTCTATACCGCCAAGCCACCAAGGAGGCCCATAGCAAAGCCTTCTAATGTGTTTTTGCTTTTTTTTTTAACCTGCATCATCTGGGTGGCTTTTATGTCCTCATGCTGGCTTATTAAACACCATCTGTGTGCTGTGTGTAGTTAGTTGCTCAGTCATGTCCGACGCTTTGCGACCCGGCAGATTCTAGCCCGCCAGGCTCCTCTGTCCATGGGATTCTGCAGGCAAGAATACTGGAGTGGGTTGCCATGCCCTTCTCCAGGGCATCTTCCCAACCCAGGGATCGAACCCAGGTCTCCCGCATTGCAGGCGGATTCTTCATCATCTGGTCCACCAGGCAAGCCCAAGCAGCGTCCATACATCCCCTTTAAAAAGTAAATGGTAGGAATAAATTTAGTAGAAAGCTGGAGGTTGGCCTAGTGCTAATGTATGCACTAGCGTATATTATGAAATCTGAGAGTAGGCTTCAGAACAACGTTCTGGCCAGGCTTAAAACCTAAATGAAGTTTGGAAAGATACACGTGGCTTGGTGATGCTGTCTTGAAATGAAATGAATTTAACGTTGTTATATTACTTCTAAGCAATTTTAAAAAGAATAGCTGACTAGCTATTGACAATCGCTGTCTGCTATATGGTTTGCCGTGTTTACAAATGTGTTGCTTTGGATTTGTTCTGTATTTATAAAAATCTGTCAATTTATTTGGGGCTTTCTGGGTGGCTCAGTGGTAAAGAATCTGCCTGTCAGTGCCAGAGACCTGGGTTCTCCCTCTTGGTCAGGAAGACTCCCTGGAGGAGGGCGCGGCAACCCACTCTAGTATTCTTGCCTGGAGAAATTCCATGGACAGAAGAGCCTGGCAGGCTGCAGTCCATGAGGTCGAAAAAGAATTCAGCAACAACTTAGTGGGTAAACAACAACAACAAAATTAATTTACTTTTTCATTTTACATAATCATACCTGTGTGAAATATTTTAATAATTGCATGACGTACCATTCTTATGTTTTACTTCATATTTTTTGTATTGCTGGTCATTTTTACCTTTTTTACCTCTTGACTAAGATGTTGGCAAAAAATTTTTTTATGCTTGTTGATATTTGTTAGTATTTGTTATGATTGTATCTTTTAGGTTTAATATCCTTAGGATAGATTTCCAAATGTGAAGCTGTCAAATAAAGGGCATTCTCATATTTTATGTACCTGACACATAAAGCCAGCAACCTCACCCAGGTAGAGTTTAGATCCACTGCACACACTCAAAAAAGAGACAGTCTTAACTTCTAAAATGGATTGCCTGTTTACCCGATTGAAAGCCTGGTGTTTTCTTTGGTAACAGTGTGTGGTTCTTTCGATCCATTTTAAAAGTCACTCTATTGAGGTATAACTGACATGTAAAAAAACTGTGATTATTTAACGTATACAGCTTGATGACTTTGGTGTTTGTGTGTGAGATGGTGTTTGTCTGAGATGTAGCTCTTGGAATATTGAAGGATACACTGGAGTTTTTTTTGTTTTTGTTTTTCTGCATTGAATTTTTGTTGCAGTGTGTGGGCTTTTTCTAATTAGGGTGAGTCCATTCTTTTTGGCCAACCCAATAGTAATTTCAATGATACATGATCTAAGATGTCTTAGGAATCATGTCTTCAGTTTTTTCTTTAAGGATTAAGACAAATCCCTTTAAAAACTGTCGTAAACGAGTCTTATGGAGGTGGCTTAGAGATTCTGAAAGTTATTATAAGCTGTATGGGGACTATCACGTTAACGGGAAAGAGTAGGAAACATTATCAACAAAACCAAGTTTTTAATATCAGGAAATAGAGCTGTTATATTTTTACAGGAAATAGAGCAGTTTAATTGCATTTTATATCGAGTGACTGATTAGCAGTTAGACCCTAGATGCACATTAACCATAGTACTGTCTAGTTCACGAAGCTGAACTGTGGAGGCAATAGTGTTTGTTAGGACCCCACCTGGCTATTCCCTGCTGGCTCAGATGGCAAAGAATCTGCCCACAATGCAGGAGATGGGGATTCAATCCCTGGGTCAGGAAGATCCCCTGGAGGAGGGCATGGCGACCCACTCCAGTGTTCTTGCCTGGAGAACCCCAGGGACAGAGGAGCCTGGCGGGCCACAGTCCGTGGGGTTGCAAGAGTCAGACGCAACTGAGCGACTGAGCACACACAACTGCCCGTGCCATCCGTATGCGAGGCGGCTCCTGCTGGAACTTCACCTTCTGTGTTCTCGTGGAAGCTCCTGGTCGGAGCTCAAGAGGCCCTCAGTGAAAGGTCAATCCTCTGCCAGTCCCCGTGCCCGCATTGCTGCAGCCTGCCCCTGGCGCTCTGCACGTCTGATGCCTCCCAGACCCCCTTGGGGTTCCTGCCGCGGTCCACTTTAGACCCCAGAGAGGTGACTTCTCCTTCCGTAGCATGCGTTTTCACGTGTTCTCAGTAACAGCAAACAGATGCTGGTGTGGCGAATTTTTGGCAGTCCATAAATTCTACAGAGAACACATTCCTTTTTTTTTTTTTTTTCTTCCTGGCCTTCCCCAGGAAGGGCTGCGAGGGTTCTCAGACATGTGGGCCCTTGTTCAGAGGCATGACCCCTGACCCCGTGCAGTCCTCAGCGAGAGAGCCAAGCCCACCCCCCGAAACGGTGCACCTGTGTAGACCATCTGCCGAGCCCAAACAGGATGCATTTCTTTTCGCACTTCATTGACACTAACAGAACTCACGTGCTTGGAGCCGAATTCTGCAGTCAAGGCCTCTGGGGGTGGGGGGTGGGGTCACTGTGTCCACCCCAACTGACCGGCCCGGTTAGGGCATGTTTGTGTGCCTGGATCCTTCAGAAATCTGCTACCATGACCTCCTACTTCCCCAGTGGAAAAGAATCCGCCTGCCAGTCACTGGTCCTGGAAGACCCCCTGGAGGAGGGCATGGCAACCCACTCCAGTATTCTTGCCTGAAAATCCCACGAATAGAGGAGCCTGGTGGGCTACAGTCCATGGGGTCACAAAGAGTCAGACACGATTGAGCAATTGAAGAACAGCAGCTATCTGCTTATTTTCAGATATCAAGAAACAAACGCTTCTGATCAAACAGAGTGGCCCATCTTCTTTGAGATCACTGAAATATGGTGGACACAACCCTACAGTCTCTTTATGGCCACTCACCTGTTCAGTTCAGTTCAGTCGCTCAGTCGCGTCTGACTATTTGCGACCCCGTGAACCGCAGCACGCCAGGCCTCCCTGTCCATCACCAACTCCCGGAGTTCACCTGAACCCATGTCCATTGAGTCGGTGATGCCATCCAGCCATCTCATCCTCTGTCATCCCCTTCTCCTCCTGCCCTCAATCTTTCCCAATCTTTTCCAATGAGTTATTTCTTTGCATCAGGTGGCCAAAGTATTGGAGTTTCAGCTTCAACATCAGTCCTTCCAATGAACACCCAGGACTGATTTCCTTTAGGGATGGACTGGTTGGATCTCCTTGCAGTCCAAGGGATTCTCAAGAGTCTTCTCCAACACCACAGTTCAAAAGCATCAATTTTTCCATGCTCAGCTTTCTTTATAGTCCAGCTCTCACATCCATACATGACTGCTGGCAAAACCATAGCCTTGACTAGATGGACCTTTGTTGACAAAGTAATGTCTCTGCTTTTTAATATTCTATCTAGGTTGCTCATAACTTTCCTTCCAAGGAGTAAGCGTCTTTCAATTTCATGGCTGTTGAATACATCCATTTGGAGAAGGACTTATTGTTTGTGAAAAGATGATCATGCCTATGTTAAAAATTGTATGGTGGTGTTAGGCCATTGTGTAACTGAGAATAACCAGCCTTCATAACCGTTCATTTATGAGGTCAGACACTTAAAACCAGCGGTCACTAACGTTTTTTTGGTACCAGGGACTGGTTTCATGGAAGATAGTTTTTCCACGGACCACAGCTGAGGGAGGATGGTTTTCGGATGATTCAAGCACGTTATATTTATTGTGCACTTTATTTCTATTCCCTGGAGAAGGAGATGGCTACCCACTCCAGTATTCCTGCCTGGAGAATCCCATAGACAGAGGACCCTGGTGGGCTACGGTCCATGGGGCCGCAAAGAATCAGATATGAATAAGTAACTTTTTCTTTCTTTTCTTTCTTTTTTTAATTTCAATTAGTATTATATCAGTTCCACCACAGATCGTCCAGGGTTAGATCCCAAAGACTGGGGACTTCTGACTTAAGCTGTAAGTCAGAAATATTGGCTACTTGGATTTCTCTGTCCTCCAGACTCGAAATCTTTACATTTGTATGTTGTTGTTGTTGTTTAGTTGATAAGTTTTGTCTGACTGTCTGTGACCCCATGGACGGTAGCCCTGCCAGGCTCCTCCGTCCATGGGATTCTCCAGGCAAGAACACTGGAGTGGGTTGCCCTTCCCTTCTCCAGGGAATCTTTCCGACTCAGGGATCCAACCCACATCTCCTGCTTTTGGCAGGCAGATTCTTCAGCATGTGAGCTTCCAGGGAAGCCCAGACACATGTATATATCATTACCTTTATTCTGAAGGCAGGAAGGAAGCTTTTGGTAAAGTCCTCTAGCTTGAGCGAACAATCCTATTTCACTACTTTTTTTCCTCCTACAGGATTTTATCAATACGCTTGTTTACATTTTACTGGCCTTCTGCTGGCGTTTTTGCTTAAAGGAGTATTTAGACTACGCTTGAGGTCTCAAGCCTTATAAGCATTATGAGCAGAATTAATTATTCATGACAAAATTCTGTAATGAGCAGAACTCGTTACTCATGACAAAATTCTGTAATGTCAGAGCTATGGCTCTGCGATGCCTAAAAATGATGCACTTCTGGGAAACGGGGCTAATGAATGAGGCATGTGGGCTTGATGGGCCCGCATGTGTCATGTTGAAGCTATTAGTCCAGACTCTGCTACAGTGTTGCCCTCATTTCTTTGATATTTTGAAGACATTGCTATGATCACAGAAATCAACAACCGCTTTTCAAAAATGATGTTATCTCATTTAATAGTTTTGTTTCTTAAGTAATAATCTACAGAAATATCTGCTTACATAAAAATGTTAGGACTTAACGAGGGTCATAAAAGCTACTTTTAATTATTGATAATAAACTATTACTGATATATTTTCCAAGATTTAATTCATCAGTTAAGTTACTTGTGAATATAGGACACTCCCAAATGTTACATTGTGTATTTATTTTTAATTTTTATTTTATGTTTAAGTTCAGCCAATTAACAATGTTACGATGGTTTCAGGTGAATGGGGAAGGAGGTCAGCAATACCTGTACCTGTATCCATTCTCCCCCAAACTCCCGTCCCATCCAGGCTGCCACGTGACATTGAGCAGAGTTCCCTGTGCTGTCCAGCAGGTCCTTGCTGGTTCTCCGTGTTAAATACAGCCGTGTGTCCATGTCCATCCCAGACTCCCTGACTATACCTTCCCCCATCCTTCCCCCTGGTGACCATCAGGTTATTACAGGGTATTGAGCAGAGTTCCCTGTGCTGTCCAGCAGGTCCTTGCTGGTTCTCCATGGTAAATACAGCCGTGTGTCCATGTCCATCCCAGACTCCCTGACTATCCCTTCCCCCATCCTTCCCCCTGGTGACCATCAGGTTATTACAGATTACTGAGCAGAGTTCCCTGTGCTGTCCAGCAGGTCCTTGCTGGTTCTCCATGTGAAATACAGCAGTGTGTCCATGTCCATCCCAGACTCCCTAACTAACCCTTCCCCCATCCTTTCCCCCGGTGACCATAAGCTCATTCTCTTAAGTCTGTGAGTCTATTTCTGTTTTATCTTCTATTTTTGAAATTTTAAAGATATATATTTAAAATTATATAGAATACATTTGTATAACATTATCTATGAAGTTTATATAAAAGTAAGGATTTTTAATTTGTGAACTGCTGCGTCAGTTTCTGCCATACAACACGCGGTTCAGCCATAATTGCGCGTACATCCTGCCTCCCTCCAGGCCCCGATCCCATCCCTGCGGGTCATCACAGAGCAGCAGACCCGGCTTCCTGTGCCTCAGAGCAACTTCTCACCAGCCGTCCAGCCTACACCTGATAGTTCACATATGTCCATGGTGCCTTCTCCATTCGTCCGAGTCCTTCCCTCCCTCACTGTGTCCACAGGTCCCTTCTCTGGCTCTGCGTCTCCATTCCCTCCCTGCAAATAGGTTCATCCAGACCATTTTTCCAGATCCCATATGTATGCGTTAATACACAATATTTTTCTCTCTGATTTACTCTGTAGCGGGCTTCTGTTTTGTAAGTTCATTTGTATCACTTCTTTTTAGATTCTGCATCTAAGGGATATCGTAATGATATTTGTCTTTCTCTCTCTGATTTAACTTCACTCAGTATGACCATGTGGTTGCTCAGTCTATAAGAGAAGACATTTCACATTAACTGTACTCTCCTATTAAGTTTTAGTAGCTGTTAAGAAGGCTGTGAAAAATGGGCAAGAGTCTCATTTGAATTCTTTCTTCCTGTGATCCTGTATGATGTGTGTTGTACTGACATAATTCTGCAACTCTACTCAAAACATTTGGAAGGAGGTGAGGGTCCTAGAACACAGAAATGAGGAACTAATATTATAAAAGAGTAACTGTGGGACAAAGTTGAAATATTTTTGAAAAGCAACAGTGAGTTGGGGCTTAGCAATTATTGAAAGTATTCCCAAGAGATTACAGAAGCTGGTAAATGCACGTGTTTAACTTCCAGAAGTATTTCCAAAGATGGATAAGAAAGTACGATATGATAAAGGTGGAATCTTCATCATTGGAAACAGGTGACATTGACCAGTAAATGGATTTGAGGCAGCTGGCTATTTTGAAAACAAAGTTATGGTTACCTCATAATATACAATATAATATCCAGATGGGGTAAAGATTGAAAGATTGTCCATGGACAGAAGAATGGATAAAGAAGCAATGGTACATATATATAGTAGAATATTACTCAGTCATAAAAAGGAGCGATTTTTGCATCAGTTTTAATGAGGTGGATGAACCTAACACCTATTATACTGAGTGACATAAGTCAGAAAGAGAAAAACAAATATCGTATATTAACACATATGTGTGGAGTTTAGAGGAGAAGGAAATGGTACCCCACTCCAGTATTCTTGCCTGGAGAATCCCATGGACAGAGGAGCCTGGTGGGCTAACAGTCCATGAGGTCACATAGAGTCAGACACGACTGAAGTGACTTCCCACGCATGCAAGCACGCACGCAGTTTAGGAAGGTGGTACTCACGAACCTATCTACGTGGCGGCAAGGGAGATGCAGACAGAGAAAACAGACTTGACCCAGTGAGGGAAGGAGAACGTGGGATGAACTGAGTACTCTCATCGACATTTACGCGCTAGTATGTGTAAAATAGATAGCTAGTGGGAGCTGCTATGTAACACAAGGAACTCAGCCTGATGCTCTGCGATGACCTAGAGGGCTGGGATGGGGGCTGGGAGGATGGCAGGGGGGTCAAGAGGGAGGAGATATGTGTATACTCACGACCGATTCATGTTCTGTATGGCAGAAGCCAACACAACATCATAAAGCAATCGTCCTCCCATTAAATGCTAAAATTATAAAGAAGGACCACGGAAGTGGACGCTCAGAGGTGAAAGCATGTAGGGAATGCATGGGAGACACCCTGGGCAACCCCCTCACCCACCCCAAGGATGAGCCGTCCCTTTTGTCGGGAGTGATAACGTAATGAATCCCTGGTGACACTGAGAAGGTTCATTCCTGCCACACATGTCTCCTGCGCATCTCCCAGTGACAAGCTGTTCTCTGTCCACAAGCTGCTGAAAATAGAAGCCGCACTCGCTTCTCACACAGGCAGCCGTCCTCTCGGGTTCCCCGTCGGAGCGAATCCCGTGTTGTTCTGTAGCCATCCCCGTGGTCCTGGCGTCTCAGGCAACCATGGCAATCTCCCCTCGCCCACAGACACGTCCTTTTTGATGGTGATGGGCAGGGAGGCCTGGCGTGCCGCAGTCCATGGGGTCGCAAAGACTCGGACACGACAGAGCGACTGAACTGAATGGATGCGATAGACGTGTGTGTCCTCGGTTGTGTCTGACTCTTTGCAGCCCCAGGGACTGTACCCTGCCAGGCTCCTTTGTCCATGGGATTTCCCCAGCAAGAATAATGTGCTGGGTTCCCATTCCCTCCTCCAAGGGATCTTCCCCACCCAGGGATCGAACCCACGTCTCTTGCGGCTCCTGCATTGGCAGGCGGGTTCTTTACCAGTATGCCACCTGGAAAGCCCCATGAGATAAATCGATTAAGTTTTTAAAATATTAATAGCCAGTTCTTTCTTTTTTTTTACACTGGATTCCATTTTTCTCACCTCATTTTGTGTGTGGGTTTTGCATTTTGCACATTCAAAGAACATAGACTGTCCCATCTTAAAATGGAAGCACTGTATTTCACCACTTAATGCTTCTATTACAATGCAAATAACCCCTGAGATAAATGGATTTACTTTTTAAAATACTAATAACCACTTATTTCTTTTTTTTTTTTAAACTGGATTCCATTTTTCTTATCTCATTTTGTGTGTGGGGTTTGCATTTTGCACAGGCGAAAAACATAGACTGTCCCATCTTAAAGTGGACCCACTATATTACACCGCTTAATGTTTCTATTACAATGTAACTAGTGTATGTTAATAACGAAAATGCATTTGCAGTGATCAGTGTGCACAAGAATTCAAAAGATTCCCCCAGAAAATATATACTGCATCCTTCTTCAGGGGACACACATCTTTTGATTTCATTTATTAACAGATTTTATAGATTTTTCTTTTGTTCCTCTCTTTTTGAAAAACAAAAACAAAAAACAGCTTCTGAAGTAAAAAGACCCAGCCCGAGAGGCAGCCCTGTGGAAATTGAAGTGTTGTTCAATGCTTATTTGATTGGTCTTCTGTGGTGCAATTTGGCTTGGATGATACGAGCGTAGGCTTTCATTTGATTGCAGACTCGTGAATGTGAATTTGATTGTAAAGCCCCGAAGGCCTGTCTAATGCTTTTGTGTCTGTTTTTAAATATCTATATATATATTTATATAGATACCAGCACAGTGGCTTACTTATTGACAGGCCAGTGCGCCAGGGGGAATTTCTGACCCAGGTCACACCAGTCAGCGGAGGTCTGTAGGGCAATTAGGTCAAAGCCTGTTTTGATTAACCAGAAATCGTCTCAGCATCGCTCCAACTTTTCCCTAATTGCCGTTGTCCTCAGAGGAATTGTGGACTCTGCTAGCTGCTCCAAGCTTTTTAACGGGATCCCGTCATTGTGATGCCCCAACTGTATTTCAGAAACGCAGGTTTCCTGCTTTAAAATTAAGTGTCCTTCTCAGAGGCACCGCTGCTTTGCATGTGTGCGCAAATACGTGCACACACACACAATTAATTAATGGTTGATCTGGAAGTTTTAATGTGTCCTCGCCGACGAGAAATAAAGTTTTGTAAGCAGAGCAGAAGGCCTGTTGCTCCTGACGGCTGGGGAGGTCAGTTTAAGCAGCAACACTTTGTAAGATATGTGTTAGTAAAACGAGAGCCTTGATTTTTACGCGGGGTACATTCCGAGATCATTGCGTATTTCCACATTAATGAACCCTGCTCTAAGGCTTGAGCTTCCTTGGTGGCTCGGTAAAGAATCCACCTGCAACGCAGGAGACCTCGGTTCGATCCCTGGGTCGGGAAGATCCCCTGGAGAAGGGAACGGCTACCCACTCCAGTATTCTGGCCTGGAGAATCTCCATGGACAGAGGAGCCTGGCAGGGCTACAGTCCATGGATTCTAAGAGTCGGACACAAGCGAGCGACTGACACTTTCACTAGAAGGCACACTTTGACCCACAAAGTTCCTGAGCATACTTGCAATGTCTGTGTCGGCATTTGGACGGTAAAGGTAGGTTAACTCAAGATTTTGCCGAAGAAAAACAGCTCTTACATTACAATGATGAGTAGGGAAGCAAAAACAAAAAGAAGAAGAAGAAGAAGAAGAAGATAAAAAAGCCATGCCAACCCCAGGAAGGAAGCCTGAAGTCTTGCTAGCATCATCAGGAAGCTGCGGACCAGAGTCTGAATTGCGACCTCAGCAGAATTCAGCCTCGTTACAGGCTGTGGGATTGTCAGGGTCCCAAATTAGTCCACTCTTGAGCACTGGTATCCAGCAGGGCTGTTTGTCCAGGCTGCCTGGGAGCCCGGCTTCCCACGCAGCACCAGTCCAATTATCCGTCCCCTCCTTCCTAGGCCCGCCGTCAGACACGTAAACCCAGAGACTTAATACAGAGTGGAATTCACGGACACAGCAAGTCGTTAGGGAATGGAAGGGGCATCGCTCCCTGTCCCGAGCTTGGCTCCGTCTCTGGCCTCCTTTATGGGCCGAGGCTACGCAATAAACAAGCACAGCCTCCTCCCTTTGAACCATGGTGACTTGTGACCACTCCTTTCGCTTTTGGTGTAGCAGAGAAATACCGCGGTTCAAAAATGCTGAGACCCTGTCCCGTACGGGAGGAGTAGCAGGCTGAGAGGTCTTCGTGTTTAAAACCACTGAGGGCTGGCGTTAGATGGTCGAAACCTTCATTCATTACGCAGGTTCCTGTTGGGTCTCCGACACGTGGAGACACTGCCCAGCTTCCCAGCCAACCCTCCCCAGGCGTGCCTGTCTGCCTGACTCTTGATTGAAAGCATGTGAAATGTGCATCTGAGAGTTGGGGGAGAAAGGTTTTCAGAGGACAGAGGACATGGGCGACTCCTTTCTGAACAGAGGTAGGCTCTGTGCGTTTCTCAAGGGTCGCGTTCTGCTTTTATTTTTCATGGCTTTTTTTTTTTTTCTTGGGCCATGGGGGCTCTCTAGTTGTGATGTAAGGCCGTAAACTACTCTGTCGCAGGTAGGATCCTGGTTCCCCGACAAGGGATCGAACCTGTGTCTCCTGCATCACAGGGCAGATTCTTAACCATTGGACCACCAGGGAAGTCTCTGGATTCTACTTTCAATTTAAGTACGCAACCTTATTTTAAAGATACGTCGGTGGTTTAGACAATCAGTCATGGACTGATAATAACATATGTATCTCTGAAATGAATCTACTTCTGCAAGTTCAGTCTTCCTTTTGGTCACGTCAGTGACCTCAGGAATGCTTTATGTATCTGAATTTTCATTCATTCCTTAATACGTTGCCGTCTTATGGTTCATATTCAGGTTTTATACACTTATTTCTTCTGTCTTTTGTCCTGTTTTGCTTTCATCATACTTAAGATGTTTCAATGAAATGTTAACATTGTAAACATGAAAAAATTAATGGTATTTTAACTCTCGAAGTGACCCCTTATCTCTGCCCCTCTAAAAGATTCAGATCTATTTTTAATCTTCAGATCCCTCCCTTACATCCTCAAATAACTGATAAAGATGAGCGGTTTTTGAATGATGTGAATCTTTTGTGTGTGTTTCCTTCACTTTATGGCTCATGGACAGCGGAACGTGAGGAGTGCACACATTTCAGCCGTAATTAAAATCAGAGTCCTCTGCCCTGGGCTGTTTCCCGCTGATGTGTGGGTTGTGACGAGGCGTTCATATGAGTGTGCTGTCATGCTGGGTCAGCTCAAATCACGAGAGAGCAACCCCAGGTCCCGTGCATCTGGCAGGAGGCTTGGGGGCATCTCCTGAGACGTGGCACCATCTCATGGTCTGAGTGGGACACAGTCGTCCCCCTAAAGCTGACAGTGTGAATTTAGGCAGGGGCTGCGACCTCATTGGAGACACGTCTGTATTTCCCAGGACTACTTCATCGATGCTTTTCTTAATAATGATGCATGGTAGATGAAGCCTGGAAAAGCACAAAGTTTAAAAAAAAAAAAGTGGAACTGTCACTCCAGATAGATTCAGCATTTAACGTGTGTGGTCTTCTGGATAATGAAGTCAGTTATGTAATCATTTAGCATGAGGGATCTTGTGCGGAGTAAAACCGCACAAAGCCACTGCTTCCAGAGGGTCCAGCATCTAGTTCAGGGTGTGGGGAAGGCCGCATTTGCACGTGATCCAGACAGCGCCGCTGTATTTTCTGTGTTTGATTATGATAAGCAGTACTAGAAGGGTTTTTGGTAGTTCTAAGAATGTACGGAGCCGTGGAAATAAAATTGCACAGCGGAAGCCTGGGGAGGAGGCGTGTCCCGGCATGCAGGTTGCTACTGAATGTTGCTCTTGCTTGTGGCGTGACCCAGGGCAGCCCAGGACCCTAATGGAGTGGGTGTTTGCAGAGGGGGGACCCCTGGGAGTCAGACACGGTGGGAAATCCATTAAGCCATCAGCAAATAGGTATTGACAGACGGACTTAAGGGTAAGACTGTTTCCTGGGCATTTGCGTGCTAAGTCGCTTCAGTCACGTCCAACTCTTTCCATCCTGATGAACTGTAGCCCGCCAGGCTCCTCTGTCCATGAGGATTCTCCAGGCAAGAATACTGGTGTGGGTTGCCATGCTCTCCTCCAAGGGGTCTTCTCAACCCAGGGATCCAACCTGGGTCTCCTGCATTGTAGGCAGATTCTTTCAGGTCTGAGCCACCAGGGAAGCCGGAAAAAGCAGAAGCTACCGACATATTGTACATACATCCCCTGTTTAAAACGGGCTACTTTTCAGAACCCTTGCATGCTGTCAGCTTTGCCATGAAAAATACTTCAACATTGTCTTGATTAAACCCGCATTAGTATCACTGTGGTGCTAGACGTACAATCTTGTGGTCGAGGACATAAACATAAGGTGTCCATGAATGGCTCTTTCCTTTCTCTTAGCAAGCTATCTTTGGAGTGTTTCTCATGGACACAGTTTTGCATGAGACAAGATTTCTGTTGTAGGGGAGCTAGAAGTCTTGGAGCTGAAGTGGGGAATAACGAGAGAAATGCAGAACTCTGAAGTGAAGGGGGGAGCAGCAAAATCCATGAGAGATGTGTCTGGGGTGGAGAAAAGGGCACCTCCTCATGATGTGCTGAGCTAGGACCAGTAAGGGCTTCCCAGGTGGCGCTACTGGCAAGGAACCCGCCTGCCAGTGTGGGAGACCTAAGAGACGTGGGTTCGATCCCTGGGTGGGGAAGATCCCCTGGAGGAGGGCATGGCAACCCACTCCAGTATCCTTGCCTGGAGAATCCCATGGACAGAGGAGCCTGGTGGGCTGCAGTCTGTGGGGTCACACAGAGTCGGACGTGACTGAAGCACCTTAGCACACACAGAACCAATCAAATGTGTATGTGTGTGAGTGTATACTTACCTATATGTATGTTAACACACACACACAGGTCTGGTTAAGTTTCTGCATTGTATTAGTCAGGACTGGAACCAATAGATGTGTGTGTGTGTGTGTGTGTGTATATACATGTATACTCGCACACACAGGTCTGGTTTAGCTTCTGTGATGTATTAGGGTTCTCCAGAGGAATAGAACCAATAAAAGTGTGGGTGGGTGGTGGTTTAGTGGTTAAGTCGTGTCCATCTCTTGTGAGCCTATGGACGGTAGCCCGCCAGGCTCCTCTGTCCATGGGGATTCTCCAGGCAAGAATATTGGAGTGGGTTGCCATGCCCTCCTCCAGGGGATCTTCCTGACTCAGAGATCGAACCCAGGTCTCCTGCACTGCAGGCAGATTATTCTTTACGATCTGAGTGACTTAGAAAGCCTGAGTCTCGTGTGTAGGTTCAAAACAGGGCTGAGAAGAGGCTGTGCCGACTGTGGAGACTTTATAAGGCCCTTAGAGGGAAGACCGATGTTTAGCAGGTGGCAGTCGCAAGGCAGCCGTGGAATCGGTGTGACTCTGTGCGTTTCTCACAGCGTCTTCTAGGGAAGGGTTTGCTGCTCAAGGTGGAGGAACGGGCGCCCCGGTGGTGGCGCCCCTAGTTCCACATCTCACGGCTGCAGGGAGCAGACTTGCATTCCGTTTCATCTCCATCCGGGTCAGAAGCCCGTCTTCTGCAGTCCTGGCCTGCCGCCTGCCAAGTACGGGTTTGCTGCAAAAGCGTAAGACCCAGAACAGGAAGCCCAGGGGTCAAGGGAGCCTCCAGCGCGTCCCCAGGTTAGAGGCAGTGGGGTCAGGCAGGCAGCAGGAGGCAGGGAGTGAAAGGCATGGCTGGTAGGGTGGGAAAGATGGGCTTTGATGGGTCAGGGGCAACGGGGGGGATGGAGACAGGAACGGTGGGGGGGGGCTGAGGCGTGAACCGGAGCACCACGGGCCGCGGAGGACAGGGCCACATGCACACAGTCTCAGAGAAGTGACAGTGTGTGTGTCTCTGAGCTCGTGTTCCTGCTGGGGGAGACGAGTGTCAGACTGCCACTCCAGACCATCTGAGACGGAAATAAAACAGTCTCACGCAGATGACCCCGAAAGTGAAAGTGTCAGTCGCTCAGGCGTGTCCGGGTCTTTGAGACCCCCATGGACTGTAACCCCGCCAGGCTCCTCTGTCCGTGAGATCGCCCAGGCAAGGACACTGGAGCGAGCTGTCATTCCGTTTCCCCAGCGGATCTTTCCGACCCAGGGATCGAACCTGGGTCTCCCGCATTGCAGGCGGATTCTTTATACCGTGCGAGCCATCAAGGGAGTGGGCACAGCACACAGGATGCATTTAAAAGTCCGTTTCTTTCCCCTCCCAGTGAATGGGGAGTCCTGCCCTGGGGGGGTCATTCCCCTGCAGTTGCAGTGGACAAGAAGGCCCTCCAGAGGGACGTGGGTGGTGCACGCCTGCAGGGTGTCTCCAGCTATAGAGTCCTTGCTATTCTGCAGTTTTGAAAAGTCGCAACTGTTTTGAGACATTGTCGGTGCCAGACCTCTTCTCCCCACCTTCCCTGGATTTCTGGGTTCTGAGGTGAGGAGTCTGCAAAGTGACGTTTGCACCAGAGGAAAGAAAGGAAGGCAAGGTTTATGTAAATGATCTAAACAGTGTGCCGAGTTCACGGGAAAGGTTGCTTTTATGGCAGCACCGATCCTTTCTAAAGCTGGCCGGTAAGCTGAGAATGTGCCTCGGCCACCGACTCCTCCTTGGAAATACACCCGGCGATGGGGGTGCTGCTTTCACTGAAAGTTCTGCTGAGTTCACACTTCATCATGCCCGGGTGTGAGGGTCTGGAAGCAACGACGCGTGGACCAGGCTCCAACGCCGAGCCTGACGTGTTCCGTTCTGCAGTGAAATTAGATCCTCTTGTGTGCGTTTTTCTCTGCAGATGAGTCAACCATAGTGAAAACAGAGTGCTGTTTACAGGCGTGCCTGTTTGCGCCTTTCTTAAGCTTATTGTATTCATGACAAATGGGAAAAGTGGAAAAGGGAAGGAATTTTAGGAAGGAGGATAGAAGACTTAAAAAAAAAAAAAAAAGGAAACCATCAGAGTCAGGATATAAAGTTATGCCTGGAGAAAGAAGAAAATCCTTCATGAAATAATACAAGAATAACAACTTTGGTGGTAGACCTAGGTATGTATGTTAGTTCTGCTGCTGTCTTGCTGGTTACATTTTTGTTCATGTTTATTGTCAGCGCTTTCCAGTCATAAAGTCATTTTTAACGCGGAGAAGAGTATAAGGAATGTTCTGATGAGCAGTTTTGCACCTCGCCCCTAGCTTTTGTATTTCACCGCGTCTGTTGTAGATGTTTTTAAAGTGTTACAGACAGAGTCATCGACCAGGTGGGTTGGTCCCAGTCCTCCATCCCCGCCATCCCTCCCCGCACATCGTTAACAAGCTTTTTGTGGTTTTGATTACCCCCTTAGGAGTTCTTGCACTTTTATTGTGCGTGGGCATGTGTCAACAATACACAAGTGTGACTCAGCGCGCTTATGTTATGGAAGTGACATCCTAGTATCCATGTTCTCAAGTGTTTGCCTTTTTCCACAAACTTGAGTTTCAGTCATGCTGTTTCATGAGTTTCAGTCGGGGAAGTTTCAGTCAGGGAAGATCCCCTGGAGGAGGAAATGGCAACCCACTCCACTCTTCTCGCATGGAGAATCCCATGGATGGAGGAGCGTGGCGGACTACTGTCCGTGGGCTTGCAAAGAGTCGGACATGACTGAGTGACTCACACACACATTGATAGGATGTTTTATCCTATCAGCGAACTCTTGAGTTTCTCACAGGTGTTTCACTATTACACATGATACTGTAATTTTTTTAAAAGTATTTATTTATTTGGCTTTTCTCTAGTTGTGGTGTGTGGGCTCAGTAGTCGCAGATCAAAGTCTTAGTCGTCTGTAGCGTGTGAGGTCTTAGTTCTGGGACCAGGGATCAAACCCACGCCCCTTGCAAGGGAAGCTGGATTCTTAACCACTGGACCACCATGCAAGTCCCCACAATGTTGTCATCTGTTTGTGCAAGGTACATGCAGCCCAAATCTGAGATTTGGGGATTGCATTCTGGGCGTCAAGATTTTCGAGAGTTCCCGGTGAAAACATGGGTTAGCCCATGTTCCTTGATCAGACCTCTCCTGACCACTGAAATGCAATTTGGCGGATGATGGATGCCTGGCTTTGGTTGTTTGTAAAGAACCCTTTGGGAGAGTCTAACAGGCCCCAGGAACTGAGACACACCCTCCCTCAAGAGAAAGGCTTGCGATTGGTGGACAAGGAAGGAGACCCAAGAGCGTTTGTTGTACGACATCTTAGAGCAGCGATTCTGACATGCAACCAGGGCTCGAGAGTGGGCACGTGGAGGAGAGCCTCCCGGGTGATCCGGTGGTAGGAGCCAGTGCCTCTATCTGGATACCCTGAGTCTGCTCGGTGTGGGCAAGTGCCCACCCGTGGAATTACGTCAACCGTGTATGTTCCCGTGAACCTACAGTATCAACACGCCTCTGCGGGGGGACCATGCATGCCTTTGTAACAGTTGTGACGAACAGCGAGGTCAAGGTCTTTCCTGGACATGGTCCACTTGAGTTGCTCTGCAAAGAAGTTGCAGTCCATGTAATTTGTCCATTTCTAAATGTCTTGAGGGTTTTTTGTGTGTTGTTTTTTTTTTTTTTAGTAATTTGCTGATTTAAAAAGATACATATGTAGAAGTTGTGGTACATATACAGAATGGAATATTATTCAGCGGTTTAAAAAGAACACATTACTAAGCTATTTTTAAAAATGCATTTGAGTCAGTTCTAATGAGATGGAGGAAACTGGAGCTTATTATACAGAGTGAAGTAAGTCAGAAAGAGAAACACCAATACAGTATATTAACGCATATATATGAATTTAGAATTTAGAAAGATGGTAACAATAAGTTAAGTTGCATAAGCCTTTTTCTCATCTGTGTCTTGATTTTTACCTGCACTGTCCCGTCTTGCCTTGTGCAGAATAAAAGGAAGTGAAAGTGAAGTCACTCAGTCATGTCAGACCCTTTGTGACCCCATGGACTATAGCCGACCAGGCTCCTCCGTCAATGGGCTTCTCCAGGCAAGAATACTGGAGTAGGTGGCCATTTCCTTCTCCAGGGGATCTTCCCCACCCAGGGATCAAACCCGGGTCTCCCACACTGCAGGCAGACGCTTTACCATCTGACCCACTAAGGAAGTCCAGGATAAAAGGACGTAATGTCAAATTTTCAATGATTTTAGGAGATTTTGAAAAATGATTGACTTAGTGCTAGTTTGAGGAATATGGGCTTCCCGGGTAGTTCAGCTAGTAACCAATCTGCCTGCAATGTAGGAGACCCCGGTTTGATTCCTGGGCTGGGAAAATCCCCTGGAGGAGGGCCTGGTAACCCGCTCCAGCATTCTGGCCTGGAGAATCTCCACAGACAGAGGAGCCTGGCGGGGCTACAGTCCATGGGGTTGCAAAGAGTCGGATATGACTGAGCAACTAAACACAGCACAGTCTGAGGAATAGTGAACAATACACATCCCGTGCGAAACACACCCCCTGTGAAAACGCTGAGCATTGCAGCACCCCAGAAAGTTCCCTCTGATCTGAGCCCCACCCCCGCCCCAAGTCAGCCCTCCCCCCAACCAACTGTTCCCAGTTCTTTCACGGTGGATTCGCTTGCAAGTTGTCAAACGTCCTGTAAATTTCATCTTACAGAGTCTTCTCTTTGGTGGTCGGCTCCTTTCACCGGAGCGTCGTGTTCTCGAGATGCACCCATGGTAGGGGGTGTGTAAACAGCTCATCGCTTGTACCAAGGACACTCCTAGCATCAATACACAGTGTGTTGGTCTCTCCTCATGTGGACGGAACTGTGGTGGGTCTCCAGCATTGGGTACTGATGAATAAAGCTTACATGAGCAAGTCTTCATGTGGACATACATTTTTTTTTTTTTCAAATCTTTCTTGATTTGACCGTGCTGGTTCTTAGTTGTGGCATACAGGATCTTTAGCTTGCGTGTGGCATGTGACTTTTATTTCTCTGACCAGGGATAGATCCCAGGCCCCCTGCATTGGGAAAGTGGCGTCTTAGCCCCTGGACCACCAGGGAAGCTCCTGATTCAGTGTTGACCCCTCTAGCTTCAGAGTCACTACTGAAAGCAAGTCATGTGAGTCCTCCAGATTTTTTTTCTCAAAAGTCATTTGGCTCTTCTGGGCCCTTGATGACTCATCATGAATTTCAGGAGCTGCTTGTCAACAAAGCTTGCTGGCAGTATAATTAGAATTGCATTCCATCTCTGGATAATCTGCAGACAATTTCGAGCTTGATGATACTCAGTCTTCTAATCCTTAAGCGTGATTTACCTTTTCATGAATCTCAGTCGACTTTTAATTCCCTGTCAGCACTGTTTTGTCATTTCAGGGTAGAGGTTTTGCTCCACTTTTGTTCAATTTATCTCCATTATTCTCTGTTTTGTGACGTTACTGTGGATGGCATTTTTGTACTCGAAATTCCATTTGTTCCGTACTATGTTGTATAAAAAGACCGACCTTTCGTTTATTGACCTCTGATTCTGTACCCACGCTGAATTCACTCCTTAGGATTAATAGTTGCTTACTTTTGTTAACCTAGCATGGAATAGATGAGCTGAGAGGATCAGACGGTTGGATGGCATCACCGACTCGATGGACATGAGTCTGAGCAAACTCCGGGAGTTGGTGATGGACAGGGAAGCCTGGCGTGCTGCAGTCCATGGGGTCGCAGAGAGTCAGACTGAGTGACTGAACTGAACTGAGCGTGGAATGATGAAAGTAATTAGATTTTTTTTTTAAAGTGTATCTTTGGAGCTGTGCTGGGTCTCTGTTGCCGCCCGTGGGTTTTTCTCTCCTTGCGGCGGGCAGGGCCTCCTCTCGAGGTGAGGTGCACAGGTGTTTTCACTGTGGCGGCTTCTCCTGTTGGGGACCACGGGCCCTAGAGCGAGTGGGCTTCAGTAGCTGTGGCTCTTGGTCTGTAGAGCACAGACTCAGTAGTTGTGAGACGTGGACTTAGCTGCCCCCTCAGCATGGTGGGATCTTCCGAGATCGGGGATCAAACCCGTATCCCTTGCATTGGCAGGCGGCTTCCTCACCACCGAGCCAGCAGGGGAGACCAGTGGTGGTTTGTGCATCTCAGCACTTTCTGCTCAGAAAAGCGTGTTTCTGCGCTGATAGACCCTTACCTCCACCTTGTTACGGCTCTTACCTGAAGTAATACAATCCACTGTGTTACTGCACCTTGAGCTCCAGTACAACCGCGAACGAAGATGAGAGTGAACAGCCCCTCCTCTTTATCCTCGTCGGAGTGGAACGCCTCCGGTCTTTCATCGTCCGAGTTCCGTAGTCTCAATCTTGAGTTTATCACAAGCCCTTTCTGTGTCGGAGAAGACCCTGATGCTGGGAAAGATTGAGGGCAGGAGGAGAAGGGGACGGCAGAGGATGAGATGGTTGGACGGCATCGCCGACTCGATGGACGTGAGTTTGGGTGGACTCCAGGGGTTGGTGGTGGACAGGGAGGCCTGGCGTGCTGCGGTTCATGGGGTCGCAGAGAGACAGACAGGACTGAGTGACTGAACTGAACTGATTCCAAAAGGCTGGCCTTCCCCCTCTCTTCAAAACATGCTCTGTGCATACTTAACTTCTACACCCTTGTTGACGTGATGTCCAAAACTGCCTTCTGTCCTCTTCTCACTTTCCATGGAATTCCATCATTCGGAGCCCAACGGAAGACCCTGTTCCTGGGAGAAAACCTCTGATCTCATTCTTTCAGTGATAGAGATGTAATTTTTTTTTTCCTCTGTGACATTGGACTAGGTGATAGTAAATGAAGTTTGCATATGTCCTCAGACCTCTAGGGTTTCTCATGGTCAGTAAGGTCCATCTCTCACAGCAGTGCATTTTCCAGTGAGGAGTAGCAATCACGTCTTTCTCCTTCCTTGGAATCCCCATCACACTGGGTACCAGGCCTTGTATGCAGTTTAGGGTCCATATTTCACGATTGGTACTTCATATATTAATTTAATGTTGGCATCATTAGGCTCCTGTTTTGTTTTTTTTTTTTAATCATGTATACCTTCCAGCGTTCTTATTAAATGATGTCAAAGTATTCACGTTGTGCATGGGGCACCAGATGTAACAGAAGATCTGTTTTCCATTCTCTTCAATGTTGACTCCTGACTGATGTCTCATCAAAGTCTTTGTTGGTTCATGGAGAGATTACTTGGGGTTTTGGATCTGGTTTCTTTTTTTTTTTTTGCAATTTTCCTGGTTTTTGCTCTTCTCCTCCCCTTATTCTGGCATACTCTATGGCCCTCCGACTGAACACCACTTCAAAGCATCTCTGAATCATATAGGCAGGTAGGAAGACACCTTTGGGGTCCAGGGTCCCGGGAGCCTCAGGCAGGCATTTCCCTGAGGGGGATAGAGCAGGATTCATCTGATTGGTGGTTGCTATGGAAATCAAGACCCGCCCACCCACGCTGGGTATGATGATGCCACCGTAGGCAGGGGGAGGACTGGGGGAGTGCTGGGGGATCGGGGGGGCGGCTGGGGAGATTCAGGTGGTGCTGACCCAGCCCTGTAGTTACTTAGGGCAGGAAGCACGGTACTAAATCTGCCACGTGAAAGGAGATCGGTCAGCAAATGTATAGAGCCACAATCCACCCATTTAAAACTCTTCAGTGAAGTTCAGTTCAGTTCAGTCACTCAGTCATGTCCGACTCTTTGCGACCCCATGAATCGCAGCATGCCAGGCCTCCCTGTCCATCACCAACTCCCGGAGTTTACTCAAACTCATGCCCATCGAGTCGGTGATGCCATCCAGCCATCTCATCCTCTGTCGTCCCCTTCTCCTCCTGCCCCCAATCCCTCCCAGCATCAGGGTCTTTTCCAATGAGTCAACTGTTCGCATGAGGTGGCCAAAGGATTGGAGTTTCAGCTTCAACATCAGTGCTTCCAATGGACACCCAGGACTGATTTCCTTTAGGATGGACTGGTTGGATCTCCTTGCAGTCCAGGGGATTCTCAAGAGTCTTCTCCAACACCACAGTTCACAAAAGCATCAATTCTTCTGCCCTCAGCTTTCCTTATAGTCCAACTCTCACATCCATACGTGACCACTGGAAAAACCATAGCCTTGACCAGATGGACCTTTGTTGGCAAATCCTGGCATGCTGCAGTCTCTGGGATCGCAGAGTTGGACACGACTGAGCTACTGAACTGAACTGAACTGGATCTTTGTTGCAGCACACAAAATCTTTAGTTGTGGCATGCAAACTCTCAGTTGCACCATGTGGGGTCCTAGTTCCCTGACCAGGGATTGAACCCAAGCCCCCACTGCATTGGGAGGCCAGAATCTTGCCTACTGGGACCACCAGGGAAGTCCCAAGACCTGTACCTCTGCTACGAAGTGAGAGAATCACATCTTCCTCTTTTTAAAGCCAGGAATTTAACTCTAATCTTTCTTATGTGCTTATCCCTTCCTAGAGCAATGAGATTCAGGACCAAAGGCTGATTTTAAGAGTGAGGATCTGCAGAAAATAAAATAAGTACCAAGAAGAAACCATAGGCCAGGTATCATTTCCAAAAAATTAAAGTAAGTTGTATTCATATAAGAATTTGGAAGGAAGAGTACAAATCTTAACAGGATGCTTTTGGACAGTGATCATCCAGAAAATGATGAAGAAGTTGACACATATCTTTTTCATGTTCACTTACCTGAGCAGGTTGAATCAAGAAATGTCACTTAATTTAGATTTTTATACATTTACCTAAAGCCAAAAAGAGAACAGATTTATCTGAGAAGAAATGCCACCAAAGTTTTACATAAGGCCTGAGTGAGTCTCCTGAAACACTTTGTTTTTATATATTTATTTTGATTTTTTTTTCCATTTATTTTTATTAGTTGGAGGCTAATTACTTTACAATATCGCTTCTCCTGAAACGCTTTGAAAATGTTGATAGGACAAATCAAAAGTTTGTTCTCTGTTTTTGTTTTTTTTTTTTCTTTTCCATTCTCTTTCACTAAGATTTTCTTATTTGCATACAATCTCCCAAATCTACGATGAACCTCTCTTTTGTTCCCCACCACCCCACCCCCCGAGTCTTTTTGAATTACTGCTGAAAGTTTCTATATTTAAGAACTAAAGTGTCTTTCTACATGTTCTTATAATCCCCAAGCTAGCTAAACTGGAATATTTATAGCATAAACATTGGCAATTATTTTTTTCCCCCCAAAGACTTTAAAAAAAAAAAAAAAAACCAGGTTGTGAGTGATAGAAAACAGAGAGATTTTGCTAAAATGGAAAGGAAAATTATCTGCATAGTTGAAGTCATGCAGACACGTTTGCGGAATGTCTCACGTGAGGCCAGGGAGCCCGGGCATTTCCCTGAATTATCGCGGAGGAAACTGGTGTCGTGTGACTTGTAACGCCGGTGGAGTATCTTGGTGAGCTATCGTCTGCAGATGTCTGATGGAGCAAACAGACCGCCGGAACCCCAGGCTCTCGTGAAATCTCCGCTCAAGCGCTGTTAAGTCGCTCAAGATTTATGACTCCTGAATCCAAAGACAGGAACACAAATCCCATTACCCCCCTTTGTTACGTACAATGATCGCAAACACCCTGCCTTGCAGGCAGGCACCAAATGGTGGTGGGACTCAGAGCATTTAAAATGCTTGCCATTGCATTTGGGGGGCGGGGGGCGGAAGGATGGAAAATCACTTAAGAGTCCGCATTCTCTACAGGCTCCTAGAGGTGCCTCCCACGGAATCACTGGGAAAACGCTACCACAAATTAAGTGGACAGGCCCAGGAATACGGTATCTTTCTCTCGGAATTTTCCAGCACATTATACACCAAGGGATGTCTACTTCTCACCTAGAGGGCTCATATTTCTGGGTTATACAATGGTTTCTGTCTCCTCCTGGATTATTGCCTTTTCTTTTTTTTTTTTTAAGTTGGTGGAAAATTGCTTTACAATGTTGTGCTGGTTTTTCCCATACCGCAGAGCGAATCAGGCATAATTATGTGTGTGTGGCTGCCTTCTTGAGCCTCCACTTGGCTCGTCAATACTGGTTTTCCAGATTCCATATATATGCGTTACCAGATGATACTTGTTTGTCTGTTTCTGACTTACTTTGTATGGGAGGCTTTAGGTTCATCTGCGTCACTACAACTGACTCAGATTTGTTCCTTTTTAATGGCTGAGTAGTATTCCATCGTATATATATATGTACCACATCTTCTTTATCCGTTCATCTGTTGATGGACGTCTAGGTTGCTTCCATGTCCTGGCTATCGTGAATAGCGCTGGAATGAACACTGGTATGTCTTTTCGAATTGTGGTTTTCTGAGGTTATATGCTTAGCAGTGCAATTACTGGGTCACATGGTAGATTCATTCCTAGTGTTTTAAAGAATCTCTATACCGTTTCCTAAAACAGCCTGTATCAGTTTACATTCCCACCCACGGGGTGAGAGGGTTCCCTTTTCTCCACATCCTCTCCAGCTTATATTGTTTGTAGACTTCTTGGTGATGGCCCTTCTGACCGGTGTGAGGTGATACCTCATTGTACTTTGGATTTGCATGTCTCTCATAATGAGTAATGTTGAGCTTCTTTTCCTATGTTTTTTTGGCCATCTGTACATATTTTCCTAGAAGAAATGCCTGCTGAGGTCTTCTGCCCATTTTTTGATTGTGTTGTCTTTCTGATATTAAGCAGTATAAGCTGCTTGTTTATCTTGCAGATTAATCCTTTGTCAGTTGCTTGAGTATAATCTTGAAGAATAAAACACTCTCAGCTCTTCTCCTGAAACACACACAATTAAATGAAGAATTAAATGTACAGTTCTCCGCTTCTCCAACTTAGCATTGTTTGATTTTGAGATGAGACAGTCCATGGGAGTTTGGAAATAGCCAAGATTCAGGGAGCACCATGAATATAGCCTCTGAGGTTTTCCAGTGAACATAGTATGCAGTGGTGATGTCACTGTGAAACTTTATGGGAAACACTGTTTTAAATCCATTTCTGGTGAGAACTTGGCCTCTTATGTGAAAGCTTCCTCTGATGCTCATCTAAATGGTGTCAATCTATTGGATAATGAATTTACTCAGAGGGGACACCGCCTGAATGAGGGACACCCCCCAGATCAGGCTCATAACTAAAAAAAAAAATTTACTCCAAGACCTGTAACTTTGCAGAATTTGGCCCTGGTTCACAGGAAGGAATGAGAGGTTGGTCCAGGGGTGTGGGGAGTAAGGCCTGGTGGGGAGCTGACTTGTTCTGAAAGTCGGCTTGATGCGTGGACAGTCTCCGGTCTCAGAATGGATCTGGGGCAGGCGGGGATGGGCATGAGCCTCCCATTGGAGCGACTGTTCATGCCATCTTCACACGAGCACCAACCGCTTCAGCGAGGCATACATCTCGTTTTCTTGGGACAAGCTCGTCAGTGTTAATCTGAGGTCGTCTGGGCCCCAGAGTCCGCCAGTCCCTTGGTACCCGGAGGAAGAACCATCTCAGCATCTCAGGGAGTTTGACCACTTGGTGGACAGTCGCCTTCCGGCTCTGTCTGCAGGTCACCGTACCCGCGGGAGCCACTGTGAGCCCTTCTGAGATGCCGTTTTCTCCAGGAGACTCCGCAGTGCTGGGGTTTCAGAAGCCTTTGAGCCTCAGCTTAAACCCCTGGGCCCTCTGCCTGCCATCTGAGGCTCGGGCTTCAGCATAGAAACAACGCTAAATTCCTTCCAGGAGAGAGGGAGAAGAGGCCATAGCAGACCGAGTCTCAGGGAGCAAAGCTGTTTAATCACCATCTCATCTATTCATGGAGTGGACTAAACCTGCTTAGGGTATCCTTAAAACCCGTTCCAAATGGAAACAAGACAGTCAACGCTCATTTATTTTATTCAGACCTCCTCTCTGCCTCTTACCCTTCCGTCCTTCCTTGAGCCTTTACCCCAGACAACGGGACTAAGAGATGCATTTTTCCCGCACTATGGAGAAAGAGAATTGGCACTGAGATTTCTGACCTGAATTCCTCAAATACATGTCATGTGGGTGCATTCCTGAAAATCCATGATGACATTGGGCTCTGTGAATGGAATGAGCAAGACTGTATACATATAATTAAACTTGGAATCTGCCTCTGCAAGCTAAGCTTGAACTGACATATAAATCATTGTACATCTCTGGGTAAGCCAGAAGTTGTGTTTTGAGGTCATCCCGACTGAATCTTTGGAGGAATGGACTGCGGCGATAGAGCTGGCTTTCTGGCATATTTGCGCTGTGGTGTTAGGCTTTCTGATATACAAAAGCCAGGTCCTGGGGAGGCAGAGAGGAAGCCCCAGGGTGGACGGTCAACGTTGAAGTGGGGTACGGCAGGGCACCTCGTACTGTGAAGCGCAGTGGATCTTCCCCTCGCCAGCAACACGCATGATGACTATTTAGGTTTCCAGGCTATGCCACGGTGTCTGCATAAGTGTCTGGAATGCCTGAGCTGCTCAGCAGAAATGGCAGAACTTGTGCAAGGCCCAGCTCCAAATGTGAGAGCTGGAAGCCGTCACGCTCGTCTACATTCACTTTTGCAACGACGCACATCCTAGAAGGTGCTTATTGATGTCCGGTGGGTTCTAATGTCACATGCTATATGCTGCTGTCTCTGGTTGTCCCAGAGTTGATATCAGACATTCACAGAACGAGCAGGATCACTTTTATTTTTGATAGGACTTTCTTACAGGTCGTTTTCTTTTCTTAAAAAAAATATACTTTGCTATTTATTTAATTTTTTTTTTTTTTTTTTTTTTTTAGCTGCAGGGGATCTTGGTTGCTGTGGGCAGGCTTTTCCCTAGTTGCAGCGAGCGGGGGCTGCTCCCCAGTTGCAGTCCGCGGGCTTCTCATCGCCGTGGCCTCTCTTGCTGGGGAGCACAGGATCTAGGCCACTTGGGCTCAGTAGTCGTGGCTGTCAGGCTCCAGAGCACAGACTCGGTGCTTGTGGAGGGCAGGCTTAGTTGCTCTGAGACACGTGGGATCTTCCCAGACCAGGGATCGAACCAGCCCACGTTTCCCTGCCCTGGTGGGCGGATTCTTTACCACTGGACCACCTGGGAAGCCCTCCGTTTATGTTTCATTTATCTCAGTTTTCATCCCTGTTTCTCCTTTATGCTACTCAATTTTTTAAAATGTCTTTTTTAAATGTCTCTGTCTCTGTAGGATCTTAAGTTTTATTATAGCGTCTACGTGGCTTCATTGCATCATACAGGAATCTTTCCTGGACAGTGAGTTAAGGGCAGCCTTTCATTGGTAACGTGTGTGTGTGTATGTGTGTGTGTGTGTGTGTATTTGAAATAAATGCTTGGCATCGCTTGTATTTTGAATTACCGATCAAACCTGCACATTCTCATCCTTCTAGCTTGGCTTTGGAAAGCTCGTAAGTTGTTGAGAAGTCTGGTCTCCCCTTTGGAGCTAGCTAATGAAGCCTTAGTAAGTGGGAGACGTCCCAGCCCTATACATTTTCCCTTTTCCCCTCTTCAGAGTCAGTCAGCCAAAGCTGCTCTCAGTATTTAGAGGAAGGGACGATAGTTTCAACTGCACAGTGAATCTGCCTCTATTAAAACACATAGTTTCCCCTAACCATTTCTGCCTTCCTGATTGTATTAAGAGCTCTTTGGTGACTGGGAGCATTTCTGTTGGATTCAGATCTCAATGGGGCTTCCCTGGTAGCTCAGTGGTAAAGAATTCATCTGCAATGTGGGAGACCTGGGTTCGATCCCTGGGTTGGGAAGATCCCCTGGGGAAGGGAAAGGCTACCGACTCCAGTATTCTTGCCTGGAGAATTCCATGGACAGAGGAGCCTGGCAGGCTCCACGAGGTTGCAAAGAGTCGGGCATCATTGAGCAACTAATACTTCACTTTTCTCACATCTGTGAATGACTGCTGGGAAAACCAAGGGCTTCACTGTACGCATACGCACACACACACAGACACTGTTTTCCAGATTCTCTTCCATCATGATCTATCACAGGATATTGAATGGAGTTCCCTGTAATCTGCAGTAGGTCTTTATTGTTTATCCGTCCTGTGTATAATTATTTGCCAACCTCAAACGGTCAGTCCGTCCTTTCCCCTCCCCCTCGGTAACCACGTATCTACGAAGAAGTCACTTTGTATGAATGACAGAGCGTATTAGACCAGAAAGCTTTGAATTACGTTCCCCTGAGGTTCTCAGAAAGTCAGCCTAGAAGCCGCACAGTAATGATGGCAGAGTTGAGGCTTGTAAAATCCATTTAGATGATTCTGATTTTTTTTTCAGTCATGTTACAAAGATAGGAGCCTCATTCTCTTTTATCATTTATACTTGTAAACCACTAATGTATGCATGACCTTGCTATACATGATTAAATTTCACTTTAATTGGGAAATTGTTCATATTTTAACTCAGTAGGTTAAAAGCTATTAATACTAATGTTGTCTTTCTAAGGGAGAGCTTTTCCAATTCAGCTGGAATCTTCTTAACTTTTATTTCTGCAGTGTTGGAAAAGACTCCTCTAGCAGGGTGGATTTTCCTAGAGCTAAGATAATGAAAAACCAATGTACGTGAAACTTGAATGCATTTTGGGATTTGTTTGGATCAGCATCCCATTCCTTTTTATCAGTGACTGCTTGGGACACGGTCTCCCAAAGGGAGTGCAGTCAACAAGCTGTGCCTCTTCAGGCATCAACTGCAAGCTAGAGCATGTCAATGTCATCCGCTTCCCGCGGGCCTGACCAAGTCTCCTCTCCAAGCCCAGAACCAAGAGGGCGGACCCTGGAGCTCCCATTCTGTGGGTCAGGGGTGTAACTCTAGGACCAGGAGAGGTGGAAGAATGGAAAGCAGTGACTCCGTCTTCCCTCTCGAGTTTGAGCAAACTCAGGAAGATACTGAAGGATGGGGAAGCCTGGCGTGCTGCCGTCCACGAGGTTGCAAAGAGTCAGACACGACTGAGCGACTCAACAACAGCAATCTGATTCTTTAGCATCGTTCTCCATAAATCTCCGGAAGTCCTGGGATGCGTTTACACATTGCTTTACCTTCCCCGGCTTTAGTAAGAGCGTATCATGTTGTTCTTGATGTTGCTGATCTTGTTCAGCCACTCAGTCGTGTCCGACTCTTTGCGACCCTGTGGACTGCAGCACGCCAGGCCTCCTTGTCCATCACCAGCTCCCAGAGCTTACTCAAACTCATGTCCATTGAGTCGGTGATGCCATCCAACCATCTCATCCTCTGTCATCCCCTTCTCCTCCCGCCCCCAATCTTTCCCAGCATCAGGGTCTTTTCTAACAAGTTGGCTCTTCCCATCAGGTGGCCAAAGTATTGGAACTTGAACCTCAGCAACAATCCTTCCAATGAATATTCAGTATTGGTTTCTTTTAGGATTGACCGGCTTGATCTTACAGTCCAAGGACTCTCAAGAGTCTTCTCCAACACCACAGTTCAAAAGCATCATTTCTTTGGCGCTCAGCCTTCTTTATGGTCCAACTCTCACATCTGTACATGACCACTGGAAAAACCATAGCTTTTAGGATAAGCACCTTTGTTAGCAAAGTGATGTCTCTGCTTTTTAATATGCTGTCTAGGTTGGTCATAGCTTTTCTTCCAAGGAGTGTCTTTTAGTTTCATGGCTGCAGTCACCATCTGCAGTGATTTTGAAGCCCCCCAAAATAAACTCTGTCACTGTTTCCATTTTTTCCCCATCTGTTTGCCATGAAATGATGGGACCAGATGCCGTGATCTTAGTGTTTTGAGTGTTGAGTGTTAAGCCAGCTTTTTCACTCTCCTCTTTCACCTTTAAGAAGCTCTTTAGTTCTTCTTCGCTTTCTGCCATAAGGGTGGTGTCATCTGCATATCTGAGGTTATTGATATTTCTCCCAGCAATCTTGATTCCAGATTGTGATCCACCCAGTTCAGCATTTCTCACAATGTATTCTGCATATAAGTTAGCTAAGCGGGGTGACAACTTACAGCCTTAACGTACTCCTTTCCCGATTTTGAAGCAGTCTGTTGTTCCTTGTCCAGGTCTAACTGTTGCTTCCTGACCCACATGTAGGTTTCTCTGGAGATAGGCCAGGTGGTCTGGTATTCCTATTTCTTTACAAATTTTCCACAGTTTGTTGTGATCCACACAATCAAAGGCTCTAGCATAGTCAATGAGGCAGAAGTAGATGTTTTTCTGGAATTCCCTTGCTTTTTCCATGATCCAGTGAATGTTGGCAATTTGATCTCTGGTTTCTCTGCCTCTTAGAAACCCAGCTTATATATCTGAAATTTCTCAGTTCACATTCTGCTGAAGGATTTTGAGCATTACCTTGCTAGTGTGTGAAATGAGCACAATTTGATGTTAATTTGGTCTTCCCTGGTGCCTGGTAAAGAATCCGCCTGCAATACGGGAGACCTGAGTTTGATCCCTGGGTTGGGAAGATCCCATGGAGAAGGGAATTGCTACCCACTCTAGTATTCTGGCCTGGAGAATTCCATGGATGATATAGTCCATGGGGTTACAAATAGTCAGACAGGATTGAGAGACTTGTAAGGTAAGGTACAGTAATTTGAACATTCTTTTTCATTGCCCTTCTTTGGGACTGGAATGAAAACTGACCTTTTCCAGACCTGTGGCCACTGCTGAATTTTGCAAATTTGCTGGCTGATTGGGTGTAGCACTTTCACAGCATCATCTTTTAAGATTTAAAACAGTTCTGCTGAAATTCCATCACCTCCACTAGCTTTGTTTGTAGTGATGCTTCCTAAGGCCCACTTGACTTCACATTCTAGGATGTCTGGCTCTAGGTGAGTGATCACTCTATCATGATTATCCAGTCATTAAGACCTTTTTTGTATAGTTATGTGTATTCTTGCCAGCTCTTCTTAATATCTTCTGCTTCTGTTATGTCCATACCATTTCTGTCCTTTATTGATGGAGCCATCTTTGCATGAAATCTTCCCTTGGTATTTCTAGTTTTCCTGAAAAGCTCTCTAGTCTTTCCCATTCTATTGTTTTCCTCTATTTCTTTGCACTGATCACTGAGGAAGGCTTTCTTATCTCTCCTTGCTATTCTTTGGAACTCAGCATTCAGATGGGTATATCTTTCCTTTTCTCCTTTGCCTTTAGCTTCTCTTCTTTCCTCAGCTAGTTGTAAGGCCTCCTCAGACAACCACTTTGCCTTCTTGCATTTCTTTTTCTTGGGGATGGTCTTCATCCCTGCCTCCTGTAGAGTGTTACAAA
Organism: Cervus canadensis; assembly: GCF_019320065.1. Classification (NCBI taxonomy): domain Eukaryota; kingdom Metazoa; phylum Chordata; class Mammalia; order Artiodactyla; family Cervidae; genus Cervus; species Cervus canadensis. The sequence continues at coordinate 11,088,849 of NC_057419.1, forward strand.
GGTCTGTCCGTAGTTCATCAGGCGCTCTGTCTACCAGATCTAATCCCTTGAAGCTGTTCTCATCACCACTGTATGATTGTAAGGGATTTGATTTAGGTCATAGCTGAATGGTCTAGTGGTGTTCCCTACTTTCTTCAATTTAAGTCTGAACTTAGCAATAAGGAGCTCACGATCTGAGCCACAGCTCCAGGTCTTGTTTTTGCTGACTCTGCATAATTTCTCCATCTTTGACCTCCAAGAATATAATCAATCTGATTTCAGTATTGACCATCTGATGATATCCACGTGTAGGGTCATCCCTCAGTCACTGGAAAAGGGTGTTTGCTATGAACAGTGCATTCTCTTGACAAAACTCTGTTGGCCTTTGCCCTGCTTCATTTTGTACTGCAGGGCCATACTTGCCGCGTATCTCTTGACTTCCTACTTTTGCATTGCAGTCCCCTATGACGAAAAGGACATCTTTTCTTGGTGTTAGTTCTAGAAGGTCTTGTATGTCTTCATACACATGGCCGGTTTTAGCTTTTTCGGCATTGGTGGTTGGGGCGTAGACTTGGACTATTGTGATATTGAATGAATGGTTTGCCTCGGAAATGAACAGAGATCATCTATCATTTTTGAAGTTGCACCCAAGTACTTCATTTTGGACCCTTTTGTTGACTATGATGGCTACTCCATTTCTTCTAAGGGATTCTTGCCCAGAGTAGTAGATATAATGGTCATCTGCGTTAAATTCACCCATTTCAGTCCATTTAAGTTCACTGATTCCTAAAATGTGGACGTTCACTCTTGTCATCTCCTGCTTGACGACTTCCAATGTATCTTGATTCATGGACCTAACATTCCAGCTTCCTGTGCGATATTGTTCTTGACAGCATCGGATTTGACTTTCACCACCAGACGCATCCACAGCTGAGCGTCATTTCCGCTTTGGCCCAGCCAATTCATCTTTTCTGGAGTTACTAGTAATTGCCGTCTGCTCTTCCCCAGTTGTGTATTTGGACAGCTTCCAACCTGGGGGGCCCATCATCTGGGAGTATCTTTTTGCCTTTTCATACTGTCCACAAGGTTCTCACAGCGAGCATCCTAGCATGGATTGCTGTTTCCTCCTCCAAGGGACCACATTTTCTCAGAACTCTTCACTATGACCCGTCCCTCTTGGGTGGCCCTGTGCAGAATGGTTACAGCTTCATTGAGTTACACAAGCCCCTTCACCATGACAAGGCTGTGATCCATGAAAGGTATATTTTTTTTAAAAATTCAGACAACAACTTGGAGTTAAACTAGATTACGTTAGAGAAAAATCAAAACATTCTCTGGCTTTATTGAGAAAGAAATTTTGTTGTGAAGAACATAATGGTAACTATAATAATTGCTTATACCCATATATACGTGATGTGTGTGTGCTGAGAAATTTTGGGTAACATAGAATATAACATTATCTGGACTGTCTAAACAACAAGTGTTTACTTGGCCTAACTACACATTGAATAAGGAATTGTTCTGTTTAATAAGCAAAATGCTTTCAGTATTTAAACATCATATCCGTACAACCCCCAAAAGTAAGGCTGATTAATAATTTCCACTGGTTTTTCATGGAGTGAAGCAAATCTGATGAATAACTTGGTCGCAGTGTACACTTTGACATGCAAGTGAACTCCTGGCTTCCACGATTATCGTGACCAAGAACTTCTGAAAAGCCTTATGTGCATTGGAAAGCTGGAGAAGCCTGAAAGAGTCTTTGATGATTTACAATAGAAAGGCTCTTGTTACTCTTTTAAATACCCCTTGAGAAAGGCCAGATAGCAGAGGGCAGGTTTCATCTCAATTTGCATCCACGTCCTCTCTAAGCATTTAATCTCTGGTAGCATTTCGTGAAATTACAGGACGTATGATCTGCGTGAAGATATCATGCAGAGGATGTCGGGGAAATTTATCTGTCCTCTGTTAAACTGCCTCTGGCATATTACCGCGCGAGCCCCAAACCATTAATTAAGAGCTTGACAAGGGTTACATTCCAGGACTCATGCAATTTATACCATTTTGGGTGCCATAGAGATAGGAAACGCTGATGGACGTTTTCTGACTTCAGCTGTATCTAGTTTGACATGACTGCTGAAATGTAATTCAGCAACATGTATTTTATTTACTTGGTTTTTTTTTTGGTTTGTTAGTTGGGTTTTTTCTTAATCAGGCCAGTAGGCATAGATGTAGGCTATAGTTCCACATATCATGGAGTATGCCAAAATGTTAATGCTGGCTTGTTTTTTTTTCCTCAAAGTCTCAAGTATTGGATTGTCCCAGCTTGCAAGTCTGTTACTGTTGTTCAAGAAGAAGGTACTGAAATGAGTTAACACCAGTGTTTGCATGTTCAGCTGCCCAGTTGTATCCAGTTGTTTGCGACCCCATTGACTGTAGCCAGCCAGGCTCCTCTGTCCATGGTATTCCCCAGGCAAGAATACTGGAGTCTCTTGCCATTTCCTCCTCCAGGGCATCTTCAAGACCCAGGGATCGAACCTGTGTGTACTACATCTTTGCATTGCATGCAAATTCTTTACCACTGAGCCATTGGGTGGCTCATTGGAAGGAATGATGCTGCTGCTTCAATCCTTTGGCCACCCGATGAAAAGACCCTGATGCTGGGAAAGACTGAAGGCAGGAGGAGAAGGGGGCGACAGAGGATGAGATGGTTGGCTGGCATCACCGACTCCATGGACATGGGTTTGAACAAACTCCTGGAGATGGTGAAGGAGCCATTGGCTGGCTCAGTGGTTGAAATAACCCCCCACTGGAAGCTGGGGTTAACTGACCCTGTCATCTGTTGCTTTGAGAAGCCTTATCAGAGGGAGAGTGGCCCCCTATTCAGATACTGACCTAACATTCTGGGGAAAGTCTTTCTGCTCATAACATGCCCACTGTGATGTCATGTGACTTCATTCAAGATAACACGTTGTGATCTGAATGAGAATGGAGATTTTTAACTTCTGTAGTATACGTATCACTCACCAAAAACTGTTACCAGATCATTCCATGTCTTTCTATTCTGGTCAAATTAAGTCTGGAAAGACATGTCCTTATTAGTAATGTTCAGTCGCTCAGTCGTGTCCAACTCTTTGCAACCCCATGGACTGCAGCATGCCGGGGTTCCCTGTCCTTCACCATCTCGTGGAGTCTGTTCAAACTTATGTCCATCGAGTCGATGATGCCATCCAACCATCTCATCCTCTGTCACCCCCTTCTCCTCCTGCCTTCAGTCTTTCCCAGCATCAGGGTCTTTTCATTGGGTGGCCAAAGGATTGAAGCATCAGCGTAATTCCTTCCAATGAATATTCTCCTTTAGGATGGACTGGTTGGATCTCCTTGCAGTCCAAGGGACTCTCAAGAGTCTTCTCCAACACCCAACACCACAGTTCAAAAACAGCAATTCTTTGTCGTTCAACCTTCTTTTTGATCCAACTCTCACATCTATACATGACTGGCTGGAAAAACCGTAGCTTTGACTAGACGGACCTTTGTCGGCAAAGTAATGTCTCTGCTTTTTAATATGCTATCTAGGTTGGTAATAACTTTCCTTCCAAGGAGTAAGCGTCTTTTAATTTCATGGCTGCAGTCACGATCTGCAGTGATGTTGAAGCCCAGAAAAGTAAATTCAGCCACTGTTTCCAATGTTTCCCCATCTATTTGCCATAAAGTGATGGGACCAGATGCCATGATCTCAGTTTTCTGAATGTTGATCTTTAAGCCAACTTTTTCACTCTCCTCTTTCACTTTCATCAAGAGCCTCTTTAGTTCTTCTTCACTTTCTGCCATAAGGGTGGTGTCATCTGCATATCTGAGGTTATTGATATTTCTCCCGGCAATCTTGATTCCAGCTTGTGCTTCCTCCAGCCCAGCGTTTCTCATGATGTACTCTGCATATAAGTTAAATAAGCAGGGTGATAATATGCAGCCTTGACGTACTCCTTTTCCTATTTGGAACCAGTCTGCAGTCCATGTCCAGTTCTAACTGTTGCTTCCTGACCTGCATACAGCTTTCTCAAGAGGCAGGTCAGGTGGTCTGGTATTCCCATCTCTTTCAGAATTTTCCACAGTTTATTGCGATCCACACAGTGAAAGGCTTTGGCATAGTCAATAAAGCAGAAATAGATGTTTTTCTGGAATTCTCTTGCTTTTTTGATGATCCAGTGGATGTTGGCAAGTTGATCTCTGCAACTGTACCTACATCTGTAATTATATTTACATCTCTGTCTGTAATTGTATCTATATCTAAGTCTATAACTATATCAGTAACTATATCTATATTTGTAATATATCTATACCTGTGTCTGTAATTATATCTATATCTAAGTATATAACTATCTATGTCTGTAACTGTGCCTATGTCTATTTGTATACTTGTATCTATATCAGCATCTGTCACTGTCTCTATATCAAAGTCTATAACTATATATATCTGTAACTGTACCTATATCTATATCTGTCAGTACATCTGTACATTTATATATTTAAACACAGATATGTCTGCATATATGAATCCACATACCGGTTATGACTTGGTTTAAGAAAAAATCCTAAGAAAACAGAAAATGTCCAGGTTTTACAAAACACTTTCATACACAAACTGCATTTCAGCAGTACAGATTGACCCCCCCCCCCCGCCAGTCATTTATAAGCTGACTCATGTGTCCATTGATGAAAAAAAGAGGATTGTGTACAGTGAGACCCAGATCAAAGGGAAAATTGTCACAGAACTAACTGTCACTTGTCTACCACGTCATGAAAAGGTGAATTCCATATGGCAAAGCCTGTGACAGACCTATTTATAGCCACCTAAACTTTCCTTATTACCATGGAAAAGACGGAATGTAAATGACCTTCATCTTCAGTATAAGAAACTAGAAAACATAATTGGAAAAGCCTAGGAAGACATCTGGTTTCTGGTTCCCCAGCAAGGAGAAAAATCAACAGCTCTTCTCAAATCCAGGACAGAGAGGAAGACACCACTGTCCCCAGCATTGATGAATTGCCGGAGGCTCACGTGGACAAGTCTGAGAGTTGAAAATTCCAAGGGTGTGGGGGGTGGGGGTGGAGCAGCAATTTTCTTTGCACTTACTGCAAGGTACTCAATTAGGTTTTTACGGTAAATACTGGAGAAGGAGGCCCTCACAATTCCAGCAGGAGGAAGGGGAATGCAGATAGCAGGAATCAGTAGTGAGTAGGTCACATCTGTTGGCTGCTTCGTCCAGCAGCAGAGGACAGGTGCTTCTCAAGTTCACGTGCAATCACTCCCCAGGACAGACCCTATCCTGAGCCATAAGTACAAACTTACAGGGTTGGAAATCGTACAATATCTGCTCTCAGGACACAGCAGAATTAAACTAGACATCGGGAACAGAAAGATAGCTGGAAAACCCCAAATGCATGGAAAAGTCCACACCGCTAAATCACACGGAGGTGAAAGAAATCTCTAGAGAAAGTTTAAAGTTTTTTGAACTGGCTGAAAGTGAAAACACTCCTTATCAAAATTTGTCAGATGCAATGCAGGCAGTGCTCAAGGGAGAAATTAGAGCTCTGAATGTATACATTAGGAAGGAGGAAAGATCTAAACTCAGTAATGCGACGTTTTAGCTGAAGAAAAGAAATAGTAAGAATCAGCAGAAATCAATGAAACCGAAAATAAGAAAGCAATTGTTAAAATTAAAAGGATGATAAGGGAATTCTCTGAATGATTCTACGTCCACACGTGTGATGACCTAGATGACATGAACCAATTCCTTGAAAGACACAGTCTTCCAAAATTCACATAAGAAGAAAGAGATGGCGGGAATAGGCCTAGCTCTCCTAAACAGAATCAATAATTGATAGCAATAACCTTCCAGAGCAAAAGGCACCAGGCCCAAGTGGGTTCACTGGTGAACTTTACCAAACATGTAAGGAAGGAATTATACCGGTTCTGTCAGAGGATAGAAGTAGAAGGAATGCTTCCTGACTCATTCTGTGAGGACCACAGACATCAGAACAAAACCAGAGATAAATTTCTCTCCCGTGAACATAGATGCAAAATCGTTAAGACAATGTGAGCAAGCCAAATATAAAAAAGTATAAGAAGAATTATACTCCATGACCAAGTGGGAATTTCCCTGCAGTGATTCCAATGCTGGTTCAGTATTCAAAAATCAATGTAGTCCATGACATCAACAGTCTGGGAAGAAAAAAACCCCAAAACGCATGGTTTTATCAGTGGATGCACAGAAAACATTTAACAAAATCCAACACATATTCTTGATAAAAGCTCTCAGTAAACTGGCACTAGAGAGGAACTTCCTCAACTTGATAAAAAATATTCATAATAAAGCAAAATAAATGATTAAAGAAAAGACTGAAAATCACTAAAATAGCGTAAATAATAGCAATAATAAATGTCATAAATGTATCCAGTTGCTATTCCTTTGAGGTTAAATTTTTTTTTTTCAGAAAGTTAGACTGGAAAATTAGATGAAGCAAAAATGAATGAGATTATAAATAAAAATAGCAATGTAATCTCATATTAAAGAGATGGAAAGAATTATAGGAACATACTTTGTACACTGCTATTGCAATCCACTTGAGAATTCTGAAGAGAATTGTTCATTTCTTGAAAAAATATCCCAAAGAGGCAGAAAACTGAATCCATAGGTAATCAAGGGAGGTGTTGAAATAGCAACTTAAAAGAGACGCAGGTTTAAAAAAACAATATTCATCAGACCCAGATGGTATTACAGCCGGAGTCTATTTGAGCTTTAAGGTACAAATCATTTCTATGTAATGAAAACTTTTCTAGGCTGTAGAAAAAAACTGGGAAGCAGTCCAGTTTCATGGTATGGGTGTAATTTTAATGCTGAAACTTGCTAAAGTACAAAATCATTGGACAAATTCTAGAATATATATGATTCTTGTGTATGATTTGATGCTAAACTTATGGATTACTGGTCAGTAGAGCCTCAGATATTTAAGAAGATGCCTGATATTTCTAGTCCAGGACACAACAATAATTGAGGATATTCCTTTCTAACAAACTAAAAGAGAAACCATGCGTTCATATCCGTGGTAGCTCATGACCCGAGGTGTTTTGATATATTCAGTAGCTGATCCTAAGTAAAGTCTGAGATAGGACCAGAGGAAAACAGCCTAATCACAAAGAAGACTACTTACCACCACTTATCATAAGGAAGAAGGAAGAAACTAGTTCTATGAAAAATAGGAAAACAAAAACAGGGATATGTGCCATCTAGGGATATGTGATTAAAGGAAATCAGTCCTGAATATTCATTGGAAGGACTGATGCTGAAGCTGAGACTCCAATCCTTTGGCCACCTAATGCGAAGAACTGACTCCTTGGAATAGCCCCCGGTGCTGTGAAAGATTGAAGGTGGGAGGAGAAGGGGGCGACAGGGAATGAGATGGTTGGATGGCATCACCGATGGGATGGACGTAAGTTTGAGCAAACTCCGGGATCTGGTGATGGACAGGGAAGCCTTAATCAGGGAACTAAGGTCTCACGGGCTTTGCGGCCAAAACATGAAAAAAAGAGAAGCAATATTGTAACAGATTCAATAAAGACTTTTTAGAAAATGGTCCACCTCAAAAAAAGAATCTTTAAAAAAAAAAAGACTATTTGAATATTTGAAGTTCCAATCGGGTATTTTAATAACTTTAGCTTGAACTAACATGAAAGGAATAGGTTTTAAAAAATGTTTTTAAACCGCTATGTTTAAAAATAACCAAGCAGTCCTTCCTTCTGCCAGAGGTATCCCCTGGATGTGATGTCACTCTGAAAAGTCCAGTTGGGTCCACTGTCATTTCTGTGGCATCAGAGAACGTCCCAGTACTTGATGGATTTGCGTGAAGAAGACTAGATTGGCAATGATGAAAATTGTCATAGTTCTACGGCAGACACTTAACTGCTACACGCAGCGCTTGCTGAAAATTGATTCTTTAATGCAGTGTTTTAAAGGTGCATCGATGAAGCCCTAAAGACTGCAGATACGACAGAAAGACTTGAGAGAGAATACCAGGTCTCTGACAGATTTCAAGTGACACCTACTGAAATATGAATCAAAGCTCCGTGGATGTTCAGCTGTCTTAGTAACAGAGATTGTTGCCGAGTGAGAGAGCTGACCGATGCTATCTTCAGCCTCCCCGTCACTGTTTCTCAAACAGCTCACTGGAATCTGGTAGGAATTTTATTTGGTAACTCGGTATATTTGTTTACTCTGAAACTTACCTCAAAGATTCCATAGGCATGTTGTGGTTTTCATCATTATGCTTTAAAGAAGTAAATAATCAGCATAGCTTCAAAAGAAATGGAATACCAATGTAAATTCTGACTCCTTGGTAATGCACAGTGTTAAAAGTGGCTTTGTTCTGTATGAAAACCAAGATGTGCAAATGATTTCTGCTATCTGTATTTTTCCCACATAGAATGACATTTATAATTCCGTTTCTTAAAAAAAAATAAAAGCTACAAATGACCACCACTGCAATATACAGTTAAACTCAACACAGACATGTAACAAGTCTTCATTTGCTAGATGACGGTTTCATGTTGCTCTCTGGGATCCAAACCACACAATCTGTGTAACAGACATGTTGTTAGGGTCTTAAGAATGCTGGGGGCATAGCGGACCGTCTTCGCTGACATCTAGCATGGGTCCACGTCAACTGTCTAAATAGCATCAGGATACTTTATGAGGCTGTATTGCCTCAGAGTTCATGAGGACTGACTAGTCTTATGTTCTAAGTAGGAAAAAGAAATGTGTTTACGACCTGGCAGAAGGGATAGTTAAAACGCCTGCCAAAATTAGGATGTGAAAGACCCCCCCAGGGAAGACATCTCACTCTGCCACGTGTGGCCAGAGTTTTCCTTTGATCATTAATTAATTTTTTTTTAACAGCTGCACTGGGTCTTTGTTGCTGCCGGTGGGATTTCTCTAGTCGCCAAGATGGGGGGCTACTCTTCGCTGGGGTGATGTGGGCTTTTCACCCTAAGGGCGTGTGGGTTTCAGTTGTTTGGGTACTCAGGCTCAGAAGTTGTGGCTCCGGAGCTCTAGATCACAACTTCTGTAGTTGTGGCAGGCAGGCTTAAGTTGCTCCAAGGCACATTGGAATCGAACCCATGTCCCCTGCATGGCAAGGCAAGAATCGCCGGACCACCAGGGACATCCCTTTGATTGTTCCCATTGCGTTGACCTGATGGTTGTGAATTACCGGTCCCCCGAAGATTTTGCAGCAAGATGAAAGCTAACATCCTCATCACCGGAGGATGATGTATCCACAAAGCCCTGTGGTGGTCATCAGGACTTCTAGTTACTGCTAGAAGGACTTCTAGTTATTGTTGAATCGAGGAGCATTGCTTAAAACGGAAGAACCGCTGTGACAGCAGACTTCTTTCCAAGGCAAGGGCTTCCATTGCCCCTCGGACGGCAGCCTCGTGGGTTCATCTCCCAGCAGGCTGGGATGTTTCCATGCCCCGGCAGCCACTGTCTCGTCTGACGCCGCCAACTCCCTGCAAAGCGCTGTAGATGTTGTCCCCGTGCAGAAGTTAAGAGCTGAGAGGTGAGATGGATGTGGGTTGTGTTAGCTTGCATTGGCAGGGATGCTGCTGTGAGAAATTCAGCTGAACTTTGCAGGAGCCTAGTCAGTCGTCAGCGTTCTCCTTTCGTAAAAGCTGGAGGAAGAGTGTTGTTGTTTGGGAGATTTATTTTTGGCTATAAGTTGACTTGGCACATCATTCCAAGCTTTGCCTTTTGTGGGATGGTTCACAACCATCTCTGTCGTTGCTTCAAAAATATCTGTAGTTAGACCGTAAAGCACTTTCAGGGGAAAAGTAGCTAGAATTTATTCCCACTTGAGACAAGTGACAACCATGTCTGAAGACATTTCGAAACTGTCCTTGGGTTTCCAGTGCTAAATGGAAAACATGGAGTCCTTCATTCAAAACAGGTATCGACATTCTTTTTTTATTTTTGCTCAACAGTGGGTGCAAAAACTTACCGGGATAAACAGATAACACTTGAATAAACATGCCCCTGATGGAGAAGGGCACATTTTCCCCAAGAACCAACATTTTCCCTCCCTCCTTTTCTATCTGGCATTGGTCAAAACCTTTCTCTGCCAAATTTAATTGTGTTTTTTTTTAAAAAAAAATATGCAGTCTTTCTCTGCTTCTTTATGAACAATGGGGAGAAGGAAGTCAGCCTCTGTTGTTCAGAGTCGGGTCCCTTCAGCTTTCCCTGTGGTATGTCTCTCTTGATCTTTGGCTGGACCTCACAAACACGTTTCACGCCCCTCCAAGGTGGCGTGGCTTTTGTTCAGGGCTTCCTGCGACGTTCCGGAGTTCCGGTGAGAATTGGAGTCCTTCAGCCGTTGCTTAGTACACTTGGTACCAGTTCCACACTGGCCAGGTCAGTGTTGGTTCCCATCCTTCATTCTTTTCTTTTTTTTAAGTGTATTTCTTACATTTTGGCTGCACTCCAGGGTATATGGGATTGTAGTCCCCCAACCAGGGATCAAAGCCATGCCCCCTGCATTGGAAGGCCAGATCTCAACCACTGGACTGCCAGGGAAATCCCCCTCTAATTCTTCATTCTCTATTTCTTGTTCTTCAGTCACTCAATCCTGTCTGTTTGCAACCCCAGGGACTGCAGCACGCCAGGCCTCCCTGTCCATCACCAACTCCCGGAGCTTGCTCATACTCAACATCCATCAAGTCGGTGACTCCATCCAACCATCTCATCCTCTGTCGTCCCCTTCTCCTCCCGCCTTCAATCTTTCCCCACAGCAGAGTCTTTTCCAATGAGTTGGCTCTTTGCATCAGGTGGCCAAAGTATTGGAGCTTTGGCTTCAGCATCAGTCCTTCCAGTGAATATTCAGGGCTGATTTTCTATAGTATTGATTGATTTTATTTCCTTGCAGTCCAAGTAACTCTCAAGAGTCTCCTCCAATGCCACTCCTCTTCCTGCCATCAATCTTTCCCAGCATCAGGGTCTTTTCCAGTGAGTCAGCTCTTCGCATCAGGTTGCCAAAGTATTGGAGTTTCAGCTTCAACATCAGTCCTTGCAATGAACACCCAGGACTGATCTCCCTTAGGATGATCAGGAAGACACATAAATTTGCCCATGAGCACCAGACAAGGGCAAATGTGGGTGGCCACCATCTTGAAAGCTGGAACGCCCCTGTTCAGATTCTGGAAGAATTCAGGTGACACTTTTTAATCTGTTTGGGAGTCATTGATTCATTCATTTCATTCAGGCATTCATTACGCACATGTACCTAGCTTTCTTTTTTAATTAAGGGCTGTGCTGCGTCTTGGTTGCTGTGTGTAGGCTTTCTCCAGTTGCAGTGGGCGGGGGATACTCTCCTCTGGGCTGCAGGGCATGGACTTCTCATTGCGGTGGGTTCTCTTGTTGCAGAGCACGGGCCGTAGATGCATGCAGTTCAGTACTTGCAGCTCGTGAGCTCTGTAGTTGTGACATGATGGCTTAGTTGCTCTGCAGCATGTGAGGTCTCCCTGGACCAGGGGTCAGATCCATGTCCCCGGCACTGGCAGGCAGATTCTTGACCAGTGGACCCACCAGGGAATTGCCCACAAATGTTTCTTAAAATGCTAAATTTCCTTGGAGGAAGGGCTAGAGGATTGGGTCAGCAGAACGTGGGCAGCCCTGGACAGCGTTCGTGTCCTCAGGCCAGAGTCGGTGTAGTGTGTGGAAACGGTGATGCCACCCTCGGACATTTCCTTTCTCCATACTCCAAGAAGTGACCTTCCTCCCCGTAAGGCCAGAACTGATGTACGAAATGAACTGAAAAATGCTAAAGAGCTTTCCGAAAAGCTCCCCCTGGGGTAATTCCACCAGCAGTCCCAGTCTGGCTGAACTCCAGTGGTGTTCTCTAACGTAGGGTGAAGTTCATAAGATCATTAACTTGGATGTAGAAAGCACTAGAACTTCCTTTTATTAGTTTATTTCTTTCTCCTTGAGTAGTTAGGAGGGTGACTAAGATGTACTGATTGTTTTTCTTTTTTGGATTCCACGTGTAAGCACCATCGTATGATATTTGTCTTTGATGTACTTCACTCAGTATCGTAGCCTCTGAGTCCATCCACATTGCTGTGAATGGCATTATGTCATTCTTTTTGAGGGCTGAGTAGTATTCCGCTGTGTGTGTGTGTGTGTGTGTGTGTGTGTGTGTGTGTGATATCTTGTTTATCCACTCATCTGTCAACGGACAAAGGTTTCTTCCATGTTCTGACTATTGTAAATGCTGCTGCAGTGTCCTGTGGGGACACTTTTAAAGTTATGGTTTTCTCCAGACAGTGGGATTGCAGAATCAAGATACAAATGAGCTTATTAACAAAAATAGAGTGAGGCTCACATAGACATAGAAAACAAACTTATGGTCACCAGAGGGAAAAGGTTGGGGGTGGGGAGACGGATTAAATAGGAGGTGGGGATTAACGTAGACACATTTCCCTGGTGGCTCAGACAGTACAGAATCTGCCTGCAATTGCGGGAGACCTGGGTTTGATCCCTGGGTTGGGAAGATCCCCTGGAGAAGGGCATGGCAACCCACTCCACAGTTCTTGCCTGGAGAATCCCATGGACAGAGGAGCCTGGTGGGCTACAGTCTGTGGGGTCGCAGAGAGTCGGACACGACTGAGCGGTCTGTAGCCCACCAGGCTCCCTCTGTCCGTGGGTATTCTCCAAGCAGGAATACTGGAGTGGGTTGCCATTTATGTAAAATAAACAACAAGGACGTACCACACAGCACATGCAACTATGCTCAGTAGTTTTTAATAACCTGTAAGAGAAAAGTATCTGAAAAAGAACATAAAGACAACTGCATAACTCTACACCAGAGATTAACGCAGCATTGCATGCACATACACATAAAAGGTGAATTGATACATAACAGTCAGCCTCATATGGATTCCTCACTTAGTGCCAGGGAGACGGGATGTGTCCTGTCCCAGGGAAGCAAGATGTCCTGAGGGCTAGCTGGGACTCTGTGCCAGCCGCTGTGAAGTCTGTACAGAGTTCAGCTGACCTCATGTCACAGAGGGGCTGCAGCTGCCCAGCTCACACTGCCTAGTCCGTGGGCAGGACAGAGACCCTGCACTATGTGTGACTCCCACTCCACCCCACACCCTGCCCCCACCAGCCCATAGGGTTTTCTTTTGCTTTTTACAGGTGCTGGCTTGTCAGCACCTGGGTGAACACCCATGTTTTGCTCCAGAGAACAGTCCAGCACTCGTGAACGCACAAGGACGAAGGTCCCTGGTGGTCTGCGGGGGGCCAGCCTGTGCCTTTCCTGCCGTGGGAACAGAACCGGGCCAGGGCTTGGGTCTGGAACAGTTCTGGGAATCCCTGGGAGAGGCTGAGGTACCGGCTGATAGCTGGGGCTGTGGCGGGCTTGGGGGGACCGTGTGTGATCACCTCCTGACACAGGTATTGTTCGTGTCACTGGTCGGCGGGTCCTGGGGCATGTAGCAGCAGCTAACTCTGAGCATCTGTGCCTCCCGGCGAGGAGGAGGCTGCCTTGATGTTGGAGGCGTGGCTTCATTTTCAGACTCCCTCATTCCCCTGCTACCTGATCTCAGCCACTGACTTGCTCTCTCACTTGTACGTCTGAGCTATAAGACGCTCCCTGCTCCCCCCGCCTGCCCCCCACCGCCCCCAGGGATGGTGGGAGAAATGAATGAGTTAATGCAAACAGCACCTTTAGCCAAACACAGTACCGTTAGTGCTGTTTTAGCTCTGGGACTGATTCCACGAGCTGAGTCTCTAAAATGCAAGGGCTTCCCAGGTGGCGCTAGTGGTCAAGAACCTATATGCCAATGCAGGAGACTTAATGAGACGTGGGTTCGATCCCTGGGGTCCGGACGATCTCCCGGAGGAGGGCGTGGTAAGCCACTCCAGTATTCTTGCCTGGACAATCCCCATGGACAAGAGGAGCCTGGTGGGCTGCAGTCCCTGGGGTCCCAAAAGAGTCAGACACGACTGAAGTGACTTAGCTTGCAAGCTAAAATACAAAGTGGGGGGGGCGGTGGGGGGATCGTTGGATCACGCCAGGGCAATTCCAGGCGGGTCGAATCAACACAGGAATGAAGCATGGTTTCCATTATTTGTAATGAACCTAATTGCCTGTGATGGGATGTTGTTTGAGATGGGGAGGCCGATACTGGGGTTGGAAAGGTCAGCCAGCGTCGACTCAGGGTGGCACACGAGCTGATGCTGTAGGCAGGCCCCCTGCTCCATCCTAATTGACTCCTGAGATTGCGTTTAAATCACTCCAAGCTGCCGGTCTGAAAGCTCTTTTCCAGCAGCTAGGGAAAAGACGCAGTTCCTATTCACTCACACCCTGCTGCCGTTTAGCTTGCTGAGCTGTGTCGGACTCTTGCGACGCCGTGAGCTGTATGTAGCCAGCCAGGCTCCTCTGTCCATGGGGATTCTCCAGGCCAGAATACTGGAGTGGGTTGGCATGCCCTCCCTCCAGGGAATCTTCCCCACCCAGGGATGGAACCCAGGTCTCATTGCAGGTGGGTTCTTTACCACTGAGCCACTTGGGAAGCCCAGGACCCCCTAAGAACATCCCAAACTGTATCTGACTTCCCTGTGTTTTTATCACTGTTTCCCACAGTAAATTCGCAATGATGCCCCAAACACAGAACAGGAGACATCTACGTGTAGCAACGCCCACATCCATCTACGCAGCTATACCACTGCGCCCACCCAGAGGTAGGCACCTCTGTCTTTGTGCATAATTTACTCTGGCATAAGAGTGGGGCAAGAAAGCAACTCTGTTTTCCTGAGCCTTTTAACTTCTTCAGCTCCACGAGCAGGATGCTTGTTAACAGGTAACAGCATCTGCAGGACTGGTTCTCACCGTGGGTTCATCTTAGAGTTATCCGGGGACCCTTAATTTACTTATTCATTTATTTACATTTGGCCTTGCTGTGTGGAACTTGGGGATCTTACTCCCTGACCACGGATCAAACCCG
Organism: Cervus canadensis; assembly: GCF_019320065.1. Classification (NCBI taxonomy): domain Eukaryota; kingdom Metazoa; phylum Chordata; class Mammalia; order Artiodactyla; family Cervidae; genus Cervus; species Cervus canadensis. The sequence goes on from NC_057419.1 coordinate 11,103,880, forward strand.
TGTGCCCCGCAGTGGAAGCCTGGAGTCTTAACCACTGGACCCCCAGGCAAGGCCCCCGGGGACCCTTGAACATGGCTCTGATGTCCACGCTTCACTCTAGACCTGAAGGTGTCATAGGACCCTAACGAGGTCTCCCCCAGGATCTAACCGGCAGTGAGTTTTGAAAGCATCTGGGCTGAACTGAGGTTGATATCAACTGGAGGCAGTTGTTCAAAACTCATCTCTCAGAGTTATGTTAACCTGAAACAACAGTGTGTTTACTACTTTGGGCAAGGTCTGACTTTCTAAACAGGAACGAATCTCACTGTTTTCCTTTTTTTTTTAAAAAAAAAACCCTCCCTAAAACCCACATCTCGACCATAAATATGCACCTACATTCCCCTCAATCCATGAAATGAGTTTTCAGATCTGTGGATTTTATTGACACATAGGTTTAGTTTCATTGGACAAGACAGAGCTTTATAGGCAGAACTGGTGGTGGGCATGCAGCTTTAGGAAAACAAGTCATAGCCTGAAATTCAAGACACTGTCAAATGCATAATGGACTGATTGTTTCGATAGCGTTGAAGTTAACATCACCCTGAGACAAATGGCATCCAGCTTGAGGGAAATTGCAAAAACACACAACACTTCCTTAAAGTGAGTTTAACTGATTGTGGTTTAGATGTTCTTTTGCTTAGAAAATAGTCCTGTTCAGTTGCTAAGTCATGTCCAACTCTTTTAAGACCCCATGACATGTAGGACGCCAGGCCTCCCTGTCCATCACCATTTCCCAGAGCTTGCTTAAACCCATGTCCATCGAGTCGGTGATGCCACCCAACCATCTCATCCTCTGTCGACCCCTTCTCCTCCTGCCTTCAGTCTTTCCCAGCATCAGGGTCTTTTGCAATGACTCAGTCCTTCGCATCAGGTGGCCAAAGTATCAAAGCTTCAGCCTCAGTCCTTCCAGTGAATATTCAGGGTCGATTTCCTCTAGGATGGACTTGTTGGATCTCCTTGCAGTCCAAGGGACTCTCAAGAGTCTTCTCCAACACCACAGTTCAAAAGCATCAATTCTTCAGCACTCAGCCTTCTTTATGGTCCAACTCTCACACCCGTACCCGGCTACCGGAAACAATCCATAGTTTTAACTATACAGACCTTTGTCGGCAAAGTGATATCTCTGCTTTTTAATGATGCTGTCTAGGTCGGTCATAGTTTTTCCTCCAAGGAGCAACCCCATGCACAGTATGAAAAGGCAAAAAACCAAACCAAACCAAAACAAAACAATGGCATGTATATACATATAGTAAAATCACGTAGAACTAAATACAGTCACACGTTATGTGCATGTGAATCCAGGGACACCTGAATCATCTGACTAAGTTCTCTGGGTGGTGTCGATGGCAAGTTTCGTCCTGTAGTTTGAATGACGTTACCGCTGGGGGAAGACCTGGATGAGGTGCTCGGGCAGTGACCTGCCTTGACTCTTTGTTCTTACTATTGAACTGGAGTTGATGTGCAATATTGTGTTAGTTTCACGTGGACTTCAAAGTAATTTCAGAATACATATATTCTGATTAATTAGCATTACAGGTGATTCCAAGAAACTATCATTCCCTGTTGTTGCTGTTCGGTCAGTCGTGTCTGACTCTTTGTGACCTCACGGACCGCAGCATGTCAGGCCTCCCTGTCCTTCACTGTCTCCTGGAGTTTACCCAAGTGTGCTATACAGTAATTCCTTGCCACTTATCTATTTTATATACTGTACTCACCAAAGGGAAAAGGTATCTGTTAACCCCATACTCCTAATCTGTCCCATTCACGTTCCCCTTTGGGAATCATGAGTTTGTTTTCTATGTCTGTCGGGCTGTTGTATGTAGGTTCCTTTGTATCACCGTTTAGATTTCACACAGAAACAATACCGTATAATATTTGTCTTTGACTTACTTCACTTACCATGATCATCTCTGGCATCATCCACGCTGATGTAGATGGCAATATTTGATTCTTTTTTATGGCTGAGTAATATTCCACAGTATCTGTGTGTGTACACATGTGTATGCAGAACTGACTCATTAGAAAAGACCCTGATGCTGGGAAAGATTGAAGGCAGGAGGAGAAGGGGGCAACAGAGGACGAGATGGTTGGATGGCATCACCGACTCAATGGACATGAGTTAGAGTAAGCTCTGGGAGTTGGTGATGGACAGGGAGGCCTGGCGTGCTGCGGTTCATGGGGTCGCCAAGAGTCAGACACAACTGAGTGACTGAACTGAACTGAACACATATATATTTCTATGTAGAGAAGAACTTTCAATTTTTTTTTTTTAATTTTAGGATAGGTTGAGTGTTGCTGTCTTCTTTGAGGTTTGTTTGTGTTTTTTTTTGCTCCACTGAGAAATTCTTTTCTCTTTCTCCTATACTGAATGATAATCTTGCTGGGTAAAGCACCCTCGATTGCAGACGTTTTCCCTTTCTCAGGACTGTGAATAGATCTTGCCGCCCACCCCTACGCCCACCTTGTGGCCTGTGGAGTTTCTGAGAGACATCCGCTGAATGTCTTGGGCCTGAGCTCTGAGCCCACAGTCACCTCTGGGCTGAGTGCACAGTCCCTCTGATCTTGGCGGGAGTGGCTGGAAAAATGGAGGGTGGAGACCAGACAGAGGGGCAGTGGGCCTTCCGCTGCTGGCAGGTGGAGCTCAGGCCCAGCGTGGATGACGGATCCGGGGAATGGTGGCGTCATGGACCCGAGGACCCGATGGGGTTGAAGTGGTTTCCTTGGGGGTGAAGCCTCAATGTTGAGGGTGAATCAGGCAGCTGGTGTGGGGGCTCCTCGGCAGGGCCGCCGTCAGGAGGGACACCGCCCGGGACTGGATTCGGGGCGCCAGGAGTGGGACTGAGACCCAGCACACCCTCCTGGTTAAGATCATGGCCAGGGGCATTATTTCTTCAGTGGCATTTCTGCTTGCTTTTCCTTTGAAACTCAGATAATTCGTTTATGTAACCTGTGTTTGTATTTGGAAACCACGTGGTGTTGCTTATTTTTTTTTTCTAGGCTTGCATTGCATAATCTGGACCGTTTTAAAGAGTGTAATTCAGTGGCATTTAGTTCCTCTTCAAAACGCACAACCATCCCCTCTATAAAGTTGCAAAAGCTTGTCATCACCTCCAGACGTGAACACTGTCCCCATGAAGCAGTTCCCACCTGGTCCCTCTCCAGTCCCTGACACCTAACCCAGGTGTTTTCTGCTTCCATGCACTTTGCTTTTCTAGAAAGCTCACAAAAGCGCAGTCAGGCAACAGCAGACCTTGTGTGTTCAGATTCCTAGGTGTGGCTCATACAAATTTTTAAAAAAAGAGTCCATCACCATTGTTTGAGAATTTACTGGGCCACTGACCAGCACAGTGTCTCTAGATGCAGCCGCTTCTGATTATAAAGAAACACAACACAAACGTTTGACTTTTGTCAGGAAAACCCCATCATTTTTTTTCAAGGAGAGATTAGAAAACAACAGAAGGAAAGTTAAGTGGCTCTGGAGGTCACTCAGGAAGCCCGGGCTCACACGTCAGAGGTCCCGTGTCTCCCTGTGGGTGCCCCACATCCATCCCTTGGGTAGCCGCCAGCTTCTTTACCTTGGGGGTCTCAGTCCACGCTGATCCTGCCTAAGAACACGAAAGTCAGGACCCCACGGCCCCTCCCTCACCCAGCGCTCTGCTTTCTCTTCCTCCTCGGGTTCCTCACACTCTTCAGTTCTTTCTTATTCATCGCTAGTCACCTTCTCCTAGAAGGAACAGCCCTTGAAGACCTGGGACCTGCCATCATAGTCAATATCCCGCCCATCAGGCAGCGGCAGAAACTTAAGGACGTTCCTGCCGGTTGGACACATAGAGATTATAAAGGAGGTCATTTGATGGAGATAGAACTCATCTCGGCTTTCCGATGGAGTAGCATCCTCTTACATCACGGGTGGAGATGCCCATGGGCGTAGCACCCACCCAGTGTGGGGGTCTGCAAGACCCTCTGCTGGGGAGGGAACCCCCCCCCAGCCCCGCCTGCAGTGACTGTGCTATTGAGAACCCAGGGGCATGGCTGAAAGCTTATGAGCACAACGTGTATCTGGTAGCATTTTATGGACAGCTCCTGGGCTCGGGGGTGGTGGTGGGGGACAGTTGTTTAAGCCTGTGGACCAATGGATGGAAAATGCCACCCAAACCATTGAGAGTCATGCTTGGAAATAGAATGAAAACCGTGATGCTGTGATCTCTGTCAATAGTCCAGAACGCTCTGTTCAGGATGAGCTGCCTTGTTGCATTTTTGTTTGTTTTGTTCAGTTGATCAGTTGTGTCCAACTCTTTGTGACCCCATGGACTTCAGCACGTCAGGCCTCCCTGTCCATCACCAGCTCCCGGAGTTTACCCAAACTCATGTCCATTGAGTTGGTGATGCCATCCAACCATCCCATCTTCTGTTGCCCCCTTCTCCTCCCGACTTCAATCTTTCACCAGACCTTGAGTTCCATTCATACTGATAGGAGAATGAGGCTTTTTCAATCTCCCCAGCTTCATAGGAAACTGCTCATTTTTCTTTCTAAATGAAAAGAAAACGTGTGTGTGGGTGTTTTCAGGAAAGTAAAGAGTCTAGTCCACCAGGCAGGTTTAAAGATCCTTTATTACGGAATCAGTCAGTATGTACAAACTCTAACATGAAAATAATGAGTGACAGAGATCAGACTATTTACAATGCTTTTTTTTTTTTTACAACATTTCTTTACAAGATTATTTCTCTCTAACATGACACACAAACAAAATCATTTATTACATACATAAATAAATATTGACTTTTAAATGACCTGTCTAAGGGACATGGTTTCTACAGGCTGTTTGGATGAGAGAGTAGCCATTCTGTTATCTGCGCACTATGGTTATGTCAAGGAAAAGCCCCAATAGCTCTGCAGAGAGACCTGTATGAGTCACTCTGTGAGTGGTGGAACTTGCCAGCTGACCAGGAGAGGTGAGAAGCTGAGTTTGGCCATGCAAAACCACAGACACGAGTTGCCGGCTTTGTGCATTTGTATCGTAAGTGAACGTACATGCATCGGGTATTTAGCCTCTGTGTTCTGGTGACCATATGCAAGTGTGCATAAGTTTAGATTGAGATATTTGCAGTCACAGGACTGAAGCTGACAAACCCCACGATACGTGGTGTAAGAAAGGGCGTTAAGTAAGACTCCCATCATCGTGAATGATGCTGTCCGGTCTGTAGGACAAAATGAACATTTGTACTCACATGATACCCAAATTCAGCCTTTTAATCAGATTCTTCAGTGGAGATAAAAGATAACCGCTAAAGGGCTTTTTTGGTCCAGTGTAACCACTTCCCAGGTGTGTCTACTCCAATTGACCCAGTTCCCCCTTGCAGAGGGCAGTTATTCAGTGAACATTGTTATGATGCAGTGATTCTCGTCGGGGGTGACTCTGTACCCCAAGAGGGTGTGGGCCGTGACCACAGAGCGTGTGGTCATTACACCCAGGGTGGGGTGCTCCTCGCCTCTGGTGGGTGGAGACCAGGGGTGCCTCTCCACGCCCCACAGGGCCGAGGGCAGATCCTGCCCGCCAACAGAGAACCCTGCAGACCCACATCTCAGCAGTGCTGAGCTGAAGGAGGGGTTCTTCTGCTCTCTAGATGGGTTCTGGGTTCTTCCAGGTCTTCCTAGGACAGAGATCTGTTTGGAAACTTTGGATTTCGGAAAATGTAGCATCATAAACGTTACTGTCTCTTGAAGAAAATTTTATTGGAGTGTAATTGCTTTATAATGTTGTGTTAGTTTCTGCTCAGCTCTAAGTGTACATTTATCCCCTTGTTTCTTGATTTCCTTCCCATTTATGTATATTTAAAAAACACTGGCTGATGTGAAGGGCACACATTCATTTATAAAGATTGCTCCCAGAGCCCACTTAGAACAAGAGGATAGCCCAGATAAATAAACCCATCGCTGAGGAGTGAATATTCTCAGTAAAAAGATGCACTTAGCCGTGATGTATATTGGGTTAGACACCTGTATTTGATGACTTTATGTGGTTGATGAGCTTGACTTTTAAAGAGTAAATACTGTCACTGAATATACTTTGTCTCATATGAGAGAAATGCATCTAATTTCAATAAAACAGAGGATCAGCTACTAAATTGGTTTTAAAATTAAACAACTTTTAGACTTTTATTACGGCAAATGTTTAAAAATTCAAAAAACTGTAATTATATTTTTGCTCTTTTAAATATTATTGAAATTTATAAAGGAAACTCAGCTTTCTTTTATTGTCTAATTAACAGTTTTCTCTTCCAATAATACTAATAAAATTTATCAAATATTATAGCAGAATGAAATGCTCATAAGACCTGCTTCAGGTATTTTAAGGAAGACAGAAGCTTCAGAACCTTGATCCTAACTAAAAATGTATCTGCTCAACGTCTATGACCCAGGTAAAAGAAATGTCATTAAATTTTACAAAATTAAGTGTGTTTAATAATTTAATAATATTTGCATCTATGTATACACTCCCGCGTTTTAAACTGTACAACAGTACAAAGATGGGCTGGCACAAATACTTATGGATATATTTAGGACAAATGAAGGCAGACGATAAACACACAGCCAATAATAATTTGAAGCCTTCCCTTCTGAGATTCTGAAGGTTTGAAAATTCAGATGCTGGGCACGGCGTCTTGGGAAAACTCGTGGTTTCAGCGACCATCTCTGGGTTTGCGCATGCGTCCTCCGTGAAGGCGGGCCCTCCCGTCTCCGTGCAGAAGGGGAACCCGCTGGCTCTGCAGGACACTCTGTTGCAGAGTCCACCCCAGACCACTTTAGGAGCTGCAGAGAAACAGCCCGAAGCACCACCAGCCGGCTGCACCCTTGAGATCCCTACGTAGCCCCTCGCGCAGGGCTGCAAAGCACCGCCCGCCTGATCAAGCTTCCAAGCTCGGTTGAAGAAGTTTTTTCGATCTGTTCCGTCGGAGATCCATGCCTACCGGCCCTGGGGTTCTCTGGGGAGAGAGGCGTGCATGTGATAACAGGGGTCGTCTCTCTGCCTGGTGTCCGCACTGAAGAGCCTGGACCTCCCGGGGCGAGTGGAGACCCTCACGTTCACGCCCCTCATTGCTAACTCAACCCCCGGCAACCAGGGCGCTCACCGCAGGCTTTTGGGAAGGAAGACAACGGCAGGCTTCCAGGCCCACAAGAGCATTGAGTGAAAACATCCTCGTTTTCCCTGTGTAGATAATGAGATAAGGACGCCCTTCCGTGAAAATGTTTAATTTGGAGAAATCGCTGTTTTCTCATAGAATCGATACCGATGGGGAAAACAGATTATTCCAATGATCTTTAGAGTTGCACCTGCCACTGGTGACTTGGGAAAGCAATTTCTGCAGCGACTGGTACTCAAGCTATCCACGTGTATATGTGTGCGTCTGTGTATGTGTGTGTGTATTTACATGTATGTATATATTGTATGCTGCTGCTGCTGCTAAGTCACTTCAGTCGTGTCCGACTCTGTGCAACCCCACAGAGGGCAGCTCACCAGGCTCCTCTGTCCTTGGGATTCTCCAGGCAATACTGGAGTGGATTGCCATCTCCTTCTCCATATATATTGTATACCTACCCGGAAGTATACAGACACATACATACATGTGTATACACATGGGTGTTTCCTCAAGCAAAAAATATATTAAAACATCTCTGGTTTAAGGGTGCCCCAGTATCCCCCTCAACACTATATACTAACACCGTGTCTTAACTTGAGTTCCTGCTATGAGGCATTAGTATGGAGCCTCATAATTCTTCAATTAAATTTTTCATAATTTTTCATAAAGTTTTCAAATAAGATGTAATAGATTTGAAGGAGTTAAGAAAGGTTTCCTGTTTAGTTGTTAAGTTGTGTCTGACTCTTTGCGACCCCACGGACTGCAGCCCGCCAGGTTCCTCTGTCCATGGGATTTTCTCCAGGCAAGCATACTGGAGTGGGTTGCCATTTCCTCCTCCAGGGGCATCTTTGCAACCCAGGGATCAAACCCGAATCTCCTGCATTGGCAGGCAGATTCTTTACCACTGAGCCACATGGAAAGCAAAGTCCCCCTCTACCTTTTCTACATTACGGAGAATATTCTACCAAAGAGCTTGCTTTGATTAAGAAAAGGGGGGAAATCTCAGTAAAGATTTGAAAACATTCAATAGTTGGGATTCTTTCATTTCAAGCAAGAGGTTTTGTAGCGTGTCAGACACATGTAAGCGTCAAAACATAATGTACCAGCAACTGTTTTCCCCATTAAGGAAAAAAGGAAAATATAAATAAAAGTATCAGGGAAACTTCTTGTAGGATGAAGTATTAAAAAGCAGCCCCAGAAAGCAGTTTTAATTTCTCCAGGGCAGACTCTGGGTAGCAGTGTTGACTCCTCCTGGCTGGGAATGTCTTAACAGAAATTGTCATTTAGAGGCCAAACTAATCTTTGTCTTTGTATAAAATGGAGCTGAAATGCTTGAAGCTGGAGCATTTTAGGTTTAAATTAATTGGCAATATTTCGGGTTTACCGATTTTTCAGTTGAAAAAAAAAGAAACCACAGGTGATTAAAAACAAAAAATTCATCTTCAGAAATCTTTGAATAAATATTAGGGCGTAAAAATCTGGATACTCCTCTGTGGATCTGGCAAATCAAATCAATAATTTAATTTCCAAGTGTAACTGCTTACGTGCAGGCCTATTACGTGTGTAAACTGTGTAAATTGCTTCTTTGGAGAATCTGTTGATGCAAATTCGGGGACATGTCAGACCTGCATTGGGAGGAGCTCCACCACACAGGCAGGCAAGAATTAGAAGCGGAACAGCGCTGGGCTGCGTGTCGTCCGTTCTCACGGGAACCAGTCCCTCCGCCTTCACAAGGCCCACTGCACGTCCCTGGTTTTTGGGGCGCGTTTTCCGGGGCAGACAGAGCGTTGAGCACCCCGCGGTTATTAGGCAGGGGCGGGCGGTCCTCCGGGAAGGGCCTGGTGCCTCCCAGCGGGCACGGCCAGTCCTTGGGGGGTTGTGCCAGCTTCCACACTCGCTCAGGGTTCAGACGGGCTCTCGGAGCATCTCAGTACCTTTCTTCAGGAGGCTTGTAGTGGTGGGGATGGCGGTGTTTCAGATGGGGGCCTAGAAACAGAACGACGTGTCAGTCCGGCCGCCGTCCCCGGCTGGACCGACCGGAGGAACAGCTGCCTGTCTGGACCCTGCCCGCGGTCCCTGCCACCCAGGTCCTCCTGGCCCTGACTCTGAACCTGCAGACACACATCTACCCTGCCTCTCTTTTCTCTCTGCCTTCCCCGGCTCTCTGGTTCCCTCGGAAAAACCGTAAGATCACAAGAGAAAGAAGACAAGCCTCTTTCTTCATAGTTATATGAGCCGGCCAGAACCCTTTGTATTTCCTCGGAAAACTTTAGAAATTAACACACACTTTCATGACACACACACTTTTCGGTGGAGAGACACTGTAAGTGGTGGGTGGATGTGGTCCCAAACGGGACGGGCCGTCACACAGGGCGCTCCCACTGGGGTGGTTTTTATTTGTCTTTAAACTCCTAAGTGCAAAAAGCTACTGGGGCAAATTTGATCCATCATTTAAAAAAATAAAACCAGGATCATTAATTCTTAGCTTTGACGTGGCTTTTTAAAGTTTAAGCTGAGAAAGCAATGTACATAATCTAAAACCCAACAGGAGGCTCTCTTTGTTTTAAATACACAATTGTTACCATTTAGTTTTGCTAAGGACTAATTTTTGTAAATACACAATTGTTACCACTTAATTTTGCTAATTACTAAATATTGTAAATACACAATTGCTGCCATTTAGTCTTGTTAATAACTAATCTTTGTAAATACACAATTGTTACCACTTAGTTTTGCTAATAACTGTTATAAATACACAATTGTTGCCATTTAGTTTTGCTAATAACTAAAATTAGCTTCCCTATGTTTTTACTAATAGAACAGAGACAAGTGTGAAACAGTGGAGGGGGTGGATGCCTACTATTTCTAGCACACCATCTACATGACTAACTTAAAGTGACGGAAGAATTGAAGCAAAAAGTAAGAATCTGATATTTTAAATGATCTGTTTAAAAACAGGAATAGAATGAAAGCAACGCTCCTAAGATACAGCTGTTGAAATGACTGTTAAAAAAAAAAATTGGTATTTAGCCACAATAATTTGGGAAGACTATCCTCCACGTAGATTCTTCTCTTTGCCCAACACCGTGAGCCGCAGTGTTCCTAGTTTCCACAGCACTTCCCCTGGTCTTGTCCAAGCCTAACTCTCCTCACCTTCTTGACCTCCAGTACACACCCCCACGTTGAGTTACTACCCACATGCCGATGACCTTCAAAGCTTTCAGCGCTGGACCCTGCAGTCCCGAAAGCCTTCAGGAAGTCTCCGTCTCACTATCCCACAGGTGACTCAGATGCAGTCCTCTCTCTGTTAATCTCACCATCCTCCGTCTCACACCCCGACCTAGGCCTCAAGCACCTTGGACCATGGTTCCAGCAAACCACATCCTCTTGCACTAAATAACTCTTGGCTTCCTTCTGCACTTATTCCACTGTGTGTACTTTTTGTTCCCCAACACATACATTTTTAAGTTTTATTAGTATATAGTTGATTTACAAATGTTGCGTTTAATTTCTGCTGTAGACCAAAGTGATTCAATTTTACATATACAGTATGTATATATATATATAGTACAGTTTTATATATACTGTTTTTATATGTACACACACACTATATATATTCTTTTCCATCATGGTTCCCTGGTGGCTCAGATGGTAAAGCGTCTGCCCGCAACGCGAGAGACCTGGGCTTGATCCCTGGGTTGGGAAGATCTCCTGGAGAAGGAAATGGCAACCCCACTCCGGTGCTCTTGCCTAGAAAATTCCATGGATGGAGGAGCCTAGTGAGCTACGGTCCATGGGGCCCCAAAGAGTCAGACACGACTAAGTGACTTCCCTTTCTTTCTTATCACAGAATATAGGATACAGTCCCCTTGCTCACACACAATGTATATTCTTTTCCATCGTGGTTTATCACAGAATATAGGATGCAGAATGTTCCCTTGCTCCACGGTAGGACCTTGGTGTTTATCCATCCTATGTATACTGGTTTCTATAGTCCCAAACTCCCGCAGGTCTGTTCTGTCTATCTGTGAGTCCGTTTCTGATTCACAGTTAAGTTCCTTTGTGCCGTACTTTAGATTCCACGTGAGTGACATCTATGAAACAAGAACAGACTAACAGACATAGAGAACATACTTGTGGCTGCGGAGGGTGGAAGGGAGGGTGGGGTTGGGGGCGGACCATGACTTTAGGGTTAACAGACCCAGCACATATTCAATCACTGCCAAAGCTAACAGTTCCGGCCCCTGAAGAGATCACTAGATTTTCTTTCCCGTTTTTTTTTTAACATCAGTAAACACACTTGGATGAAAACTCCTTTATGGTAAATAACTGCAACCACCCCCCAACACGTCTCCTTAGTGCTGCCCGGGAGGCTGTTTGTTTTGAAACAATAGGTGACGATTATTTTTAATCTACTTGATTTAGCAGGAAGTCAAGTAGATTGATTTGGGTTATATTGGGAAGAAAATTTATGTAATATAGATTGTGAAAGTGAAAGTTGGGGCAGTGGTGTCCCGCTCTTTGCGACCCTAAGGACTATACAGTCCATGGAATTCTCCAGGCCAGAATACTGGAGTGGGTAGCCTTTCCCTTCTCCAGGGGGTCTTCCCAACCCAGAGATCAAACCCAGGTCTCCCGCATTGCAGGCAGATTCTTTACCAGCTGAGCTACCAGGGGAGCCGATAAGATTATATATAGTAGAAATATATGTAATAAGCTCCATAGCAAAGTAATATTTCTTATATAGTTATATTTGAACATCTTAATCTTTAGAATGATACAAGATGACAGATTTTTTTCCCCCTTGTGTGGGTGCATGCTAAGTCACTTCAGTGGTGTCCGATTCTGTGCGACCCCATGGACTATAACCCGTCCAGGCTCCTCTGTCCATGGGACTCTCCAGGTAAGAAAACTGGAGTGGGTTGCCATGCCCTCCTCCAGGGGATCTTCCCAACCCAGGGATCAAGCCTTATGTCTCTAACATCTGCCTGCACTGGAAGCCCTAGCTCTTGTGTATTTACGGTTAGAAGATAAGGAAGAAGCATGCCTTCTGTAGGGCAAAAAAGTAACAGAAGGGGAGGAGGAGGCTGCATGGGAGAGAAAAAGGGAGCGAGTCAGGTCTGCTGGGAGGAAGCACGTACAAAGGGGAGGGAGGGCTTCAGGTTCAGAGAACTCCCCTTGGGTAGGAGCCTGCAATGCTGGATCCATGGATTTTCGTTTTTCCACTAAGACTTCTGTGTGTCTGCAAGCCGGGCGGTACCCCCCAACCCCAGCAGGGACTCACGGTGCACGTCGGGCGTCCGGAAGGTCCTAATGGTGGCGGGCCCCTCCCCGCCCGCGGTCAGCACCTGCACCTCCAGGCGGTAGAGGGTGGCGGGCCGCAGACCCGGGACCGAGAGCTCGGGGTGATCCTGGGGAAGGGGAGGGAAGGGGTTGGGGAACACGGGCCGTCAGGCGCCGCCTCTGACCACGACCCGCGTCGGGACTCTCCTCCAGAGACCACGCCCCTCATGACGTCACCGTGTTACACGCGGTTCGCTCGCTTGGACTCCACCGTGTTCGGGGGTCCCGTGGTCTGTCCACGTTCGCCGGAGACCATCCCCCCTCCCGGGTGTTCTGGGCAGCAAGGAGACCCCGACTCTTGGCAGCCAAGAGCTCAGATGAGCCAGGCCAGTTCTTGGCGCTCACCCCCGCCCCCTCCCGGGGACGATTTTCCATTCCTGGAACCTAAGACTTTCCCAGGCTTTAAAAGTTTTCATCTGCACATCTTGTGATGTGAATTCTTGATAATCCACATCTCGGGGAAACGCGCCAACTTGCACTCCTTAAAAGACAGTATCTGTCAGTGCCGGCAGCCAAAAAAATGTTTCTTTTTATGCCAACGCTTTTTTTTGGGGGGGAGGTGTCTCAGAACTCAATAGAACCTAAGCACATACACAGAATAATTACTGTCCAATTCCATGGAATTTTTTTTTTTCCTTCCGGGATTTAAGTTATTTTTTTCTCTTCTTGGAGCAAGAGTTGCATATTCTAAGGGTGTTTTGAGAGTTGGTAAAAGCCCACACATGCTTTTTTTTCTCCCCCCAAGCCAAGGAATTAAGTTGGCCTGGAAGGCACTCCAGCTCATTATGTGCTCTGGCCAGATTTGAAGGGGAAAATGAAGAGAAAGAACAAGGTTCTTTTAGCTCTTTCCCCCCCAAATTTAACACTTCAAATGGGGCACGTCTGCTTGGCCCAAAAGGACAGGGATTCAAAAGAACATAAAATGGTGAAACCTTTGCGTTCTGTGTGGACAGGAGAGGTCTCCTGAAGAGCTGGCCCTGGTCATCACGTTTAGCTAGATGACAGTTTCTCCTAAGTTTATGGTGATGATAATTGATCTACAGGAACCCTGGTGTTGTGTTCCGATTCTTACAAAAGAATTCACTGGGGTCCCACAGGAACCCTGGCAGTGTGTTTTGACTGTTGCAAAAGAATTCATGCAGGAGAAGAAAGCCTACATGTGAGTCTCAGCAAGCCGGCCCTGCAGTGGGGGTTTGCGGTGCCCGAGTGCCTCCCCCAGGGATGCTCCGGCCGCGTGGTGGGGGGACCCACCCCGAGATGGGGTGGGCGGACGGGTGCTCACCGCGGGCAGGATCTGGGACTGTGAGATGATGCTGTTCGGGAGGCTGTTGGGCCGGCTCTCGGTGGTGACCTCGGCCCAGGTCACCTGGAAGCCGGTGGCCGGCCGCGGCAGGCCCGCCTTGCTGACCGTCCAGGAGAAGTGCCCCGTGATGTTGGCGTCGTGCACCGCGAAGGAGGCGGACAGGTTCTCGGGCTTGGCCTGCACTTTGGGGCGCACGTGACTGCGACCTGTGGGTGCAGGAAGGGGAACCGCGGGGTGGGGGGTTAGGGGGGTGGAGAGAGAACAGTTGTGCACCCTGGGGAGGAGGCAGTGTTCAGACTGCGGTTCTCTGGGCCCCAGGGTCAGCGACGCAGCCTCCCTTGGCTGGGTGGGGTGGGGGGGGGGTGTCCCACGGCCACCTGGGCAGATGGCATCTGAGTTAGACCCTCATCTCTGCAGCTCTGAGCCCAGTGGCTGCTCATGGCTCAGGGTCATTTTTGAGTCCAGCTTGCACATGGGGGTGGACAATGCAGAAAAGAGTGCCGTGATCTCAGAGGACCCGGCCACCGAGAGGGCAGGAGTGGGTGCTGGGGGAGGGGGCGGGTGGGGAAGGCTGGGGTCGCCATGAGAGCCGTCGGCAGTGACCAGGGTTAGCTCCCAGGCGGGGCCTCTGAGGATAAGTGACCCTCGATGTGGGCTGGGGCTGCAGAAGGTGGAGACGGGGGATGGAAAGGGTGTGAAGGGTGATGCCCCTGGGGCCGGGCTGAGCACAAGTCAAGTGAATTAGACGAGGTGCCCCGCAGCACCTGCGGAGAGGTGCCGGCCCCCTCTTCTCAGGGTTTGAGCTTCCAAGCTTGGGCTTCCCTGGTGGCTCAGCTGGTAAAGAATCTGCCTGCAATGCAGGAGACCCTGATTCAGTTCCTGGGTTGGGAAGACCCCCTGGAGAAGGGAAAGGTAGCCACTCCAATATTCTTGGACTTTCCTGGTGGCTCAGCTGGTAAAGAATCTGCCTGCAATGCAGGAGACCCTGACTCAGTTCCTGGGTTGGGAAGATCCCCTGGAGAAGGGAAAGGCTACCCACTCCGGTATTCTGGCCTGGAGAATTCCATGGACTGTCCATGGGGCCGCAAAGAGTCAGACACAACTGAGCAACTTTCATTTTCAAGTTCTAAGGGCTGATCCTTCAGCAAAGCCTGTGTCGCTAAGTGCAGCTGGACTTCTGAACTGATGTGAACATTCATACACAGGTTACCTTCAGACAGGGCTGTCCTAGGGCCGTCTAGAAAGGGGTGATCCTTGTGGGTCTCAGGGCCTTGTGAATCGCGCTTTGGAGCTGTGCCCACCGCCACGCCCCCAGGGATTCCAGGTGACACGTACCCTCCTCCACGCCGGGGCAGCTGAAGTGCTTGTGGGTCTTCCCCTTGAGCGCGGAGCATGGCGGGGTCGTGAAGGACGCGCTCTCCGCCTTCCAGCGGCCCAGGGGCCGTGCGGCTTGCACGATCACCTTGTATTTGCAGGAGAACGACAGGTCTGGAAGAATCATGTAGTTTTCCTAGAGCGAGATGGAGACAGAACAGGCCAGCTATAAAAATCTCACAAGGGAACGGACTTGGCAGGAGATGCAGTGATATCCCAGGCGGTTGTCTGCTTGTAATGTGGCAGGGCGGTGTGTGTGTATGTGATACGGCCTTTACACAAAACACATAGGGTCCCCGCCGAGATGAATCACAACCATGACCCACTCCCTGGGCGAGGGGGGTCACCCAGGCTCTAGAATAACCGGGGAGAAGCATTTGGTCCACGGCAGCCCCCTTCTGACCATCACGACCCGCCATGGGGAGCTGGCTGGACAGAGAGGGTGAAAAGCTGTGACTATCAAGCTGATTTGTTATTAAAAAAAAAAAGCTAGCTCGGGTTTCCTCCCAGACGCAGGCTCAGTTTAGACCTGAGTCTTTCCTGAAGGCAGAGAAGACATTGTGGAGCCACATCTCTCCTCCCCTTTCTGGACGGCTCTCTCTGGTTGGTTCCGGCCAGAATGCGATGATTAAACAGGGTCACGAGGCCAGGCTCAACAGTGGAGGGCTGAGGGGCTGGGAGTGTGGCCTTGCAGGAAGAGGAAGCTGACGGTGATGGTGATAACAAGCTACTGTGCTGTTTCTCTCTGTGTGTGAGCGTGTGCGTGCCCACTGTAGGATGTCGTTGTTGTGGCCTCCTGCACACATATAGAACCTTACCGGAACAGGAAAGCTGACCGTGACGGTTGTAACAAGCTAAGGCGAGCTTTGCCTCCCTTGTGTGTGAGCGTGTGTGTGTGTGTCCATTCTGGGGTGTCGCTGTCAGGACCTCATGTATGCTACATATATAACCTTATAGGAACAGGAAAGCTGACGGTGATGGTTGTAACAAGTTAGTGTGATGTCTCCTTCCCTTGGTGTGTGAGGGTGTGTGTGTGTTCCTTCTAGGGTGTCGTTGTCAGGACCTCGTGTATACTACATATGTAACCTTACAGGAACAGGAAAGCTGATGGCGATGGTTGTAACAAGCTAGTGTGAGGTTTCTTACCCTTGGTGTGTTAGAGTGTGTGTGTCCATTCTAGGCCAGCAGCTGTGTTAGGGTGTGTGTGTGTCCATTCTAGGTGAGTTGTGTTAGGGTGTGTGTGGGTCAATTCTAGGCAAGCAGCGGTCACGGCCTCCTGCCCCCGTTCAAGAGCTGCCACGGGGATGGTGTCTGGGACCCTTAAGGTCAGAATGGCACGTGCTGGGGCCCAGGGCGGGCGGGTCGTCCACCCCCTGCAGGAGCTGGCGCGAGATAGGGACGTGGCTAAAGGCAATGCTGAGGGATAGGGTGGCAGAGAAACGTCCTGGGAAAAGGAGGCCTTCAGGTCACGGGTGTATCCGACTCAGAATGGAGAAGAGAATTCAGGGCTTCTGTGTGATTAAGATGAAGCACTCCCAGGCTCTCCGTGTTTGCCCTAGGAGTGCCTTGTGAGCTGTGTCTGGAAATTCCGCGTCTCAGGGTCTCCCCCCACCCATGCTGACAACATGCAGGGATGAGGGGAGAGTGAACCCGTGACCCTGTGTCTCCTCCCCACCTGTCCCGAAGGTAACGGGTCGGTGAACGAGTCACCCCACGGCACGTTCAGCATGCACCTCTGCCCACCCAGCTGTACCCACAGGCCGGGTGTGTCTAAGAGGCACCGAGCACCCCCCCGACCCCCCACCCCCGCCCACGCCGTTTCAAGCCTCCTCCTACTCACCTGGGTCACGGCCGAGTACGCCTCCAGCCTGGCGGATTCGTTGTGGGCGCACACTTCCGGAAACCACTCCACGTGATACTGTCCGACACCGGAATCTGTAAGGTGAACGCAGTTAAGCCAAAAAAAAAAAACAGTCCGCAAGCAAGAGGGCTCGTGGTCAGATGTTCCCGAAGCAGAGGGCTCGTGGTCAGATGTTCCCAAAGCCGGAGACAAAGGCAGGAGGCATAGGAACCTGCAGGCAATGCAGACAGGTACCCGCCAGGCCGAGGAGGGAGGGCTCCCCAGATTCTGCCTACACTGTTTCCTTAGTAAAAAATCAGCTCAGGACTTCCCCGACGGTCCAGTGGTTGGGACTCTACCTTCCAATGCTGGGGGTGTCGGTTCCAGCTCTGTTTGGAGAGCTAAGATCCCACACGCCTGGTGGCCAAAGAACCAAAACATAAAACGGAAGCGATACCGCTTCACACATTCCATGAAGGCTTTAAAAACGGTCGGTATCAAAGAAATCTTCAAGAATGGAGTCAGGGGAAAGAATGAAGTCGGGGTGGGGGGGGGAAACGTAACAGCATAAAAGGAAATTGAGATACGAGAACCAGATAGAAAAAGAAATCATGAGAAACGTGACAGTGTGATGCGTCCGCAGAGGTCTTGAGCCTAACCGGGCCGTGGCGCCCATGGTAAGGAAACCCGATGAGAATGGGGGACGCTCAGCGTCTGTCCTCTTGTTTCCTAGGTGATGAGAGAGACTCCGTACGACTCTCTGAATCCTGCATGTTTCTGAGGAAGCTGGTGGAAGAAATCCTGAAGCCGGGCAGGAATAAATGCCTGGCCCTGCCTCACCCTGAAGGCCTGGCCGCCCCGGTGTGCTCAGTGTGTGCTCCGTGTGTGCTCCCTGTGTGCACCGTGTGTGCTCTGTGTGGGCTCCGTGTGTGCTCCATATGGACTCTGTGTGTGCTCCAAGTGACTCCATGTGTGCTCCGTGTGGACTCCGTTTGTGCTCTGTGTGGACTCCGTGTGTGCTCTGAGTGAGCTCTGTGTGGACTCCGTGTGTGCTCCATGTGGATTCCGTGTGTGCTCCATGTATGGACTCCATGTGAACTCCGTGTGTGCTCCGTGTGGACTCTGTGTGAACTCCATGTGTGCTCCATGTGGACTCCGTGTGGACTCTGTGTGAACTCCGTGTGTGCTCCATGTGGACTCCGTGTGTGCTCTGTGTGGACTCCATGTGAACTCCGTGTGGACTCTGTGTGAACTCCATGTGTGCTCCATGTGGACTCCGTGTGTGCTCCATGTGGACTCTGTGTGAACTCCGTCTCTGCTCCATGTGGACTCCATGTGTGCTCTGTGTGGATTCCGTGTGTGCTCCGTGTGGACTGCGTGTGAACTCCGTGTGTGCTCTGTGTGGACTCCGTGTGTGCTCCGTGTGGACTGCGTGTGAACTCCGTGTGTGCTCTGTGTGGACTCCGTGTGTGCTCCATGTGGACTCTGTGTGAACTCCGTCTGTGCTCCATGTGGACTCCATGTGTGCTCTGTGTGGATTCCGTGTGTGCTCTGTGTGGACTCCATGTGTGCTCCATATGGACTCCGTGTGTGCTCTGTGTGGACTCCGTGTGTGCTCCATGTGGACTCTGTGTGAACTCCGTCTGTGCTCCATGTGGACTCCATGTGTGCTCTGTGTGGATTCCGTGTGTGCTCCGTGTGGACTGCGTGTGAACTCCGTGTGTGCTCCGTGTGGACTCCGTGTGTGCTCTGTGTGGATTCCGTGTGCTCCATGTGTGGACTCCATGTGAACTCCGTGTGGACTCTGTGTGAACTCCATGTGTGCTCCATGTGGACTCCGTGTGTGCTCCATGTGGACTCTGTGTGAACTCCGTCTCTGCTCCATGTGGACTCCATGTGTGCTCTGTGTGGATTGTGTGAACTCCGTCTGTGCTCCGTGTGGACTCCATGTGTGCTCTGTGTGGATTCCGTGTGTGCTCTGTGTGGACTCCATGTGTGCTCCATATGGACTCCGTGTGTGCTCTGTGTGGACTCCGTGTGTGCTCCATGTGGACTCTGTGTGAACTCCGTCTGTGCTCCATGTGGACTCCATGTGTGCTCTGTGTGGATTCCGTGTGTGCTCCGTGTGGACTCCGTGTGTGCTCCGTGTGGACTCCGTGTGTGCTCCGTGTGGACTCCGTGTGTGCTCCATGTGGACTCCGTGTGTGCTCCGTGTGGATTCCATGTGTGCTCTGTGTGAACTCCGTGTGTGCTGTGTGGACTCCGTGTGTGCTCTGTGTGGACTCCGTGTGTGCTCCATATGGACTCCGTGTGTGCTCCGTGTGGATTCCATGTGGACTCCGTGTGTGCTCCTTGTGTGCTCATATGGACTCCGTGTGTGCTCTGTGTGGACTCCGTGTGTGCTCCGTGTGGATTCCATGTGTGCTCTGTGTGAACTCCGTGTGTGCTGTGTGGACTCCGTGTGTGCTCTGTGTGGACTCTGTGTGTGCTCCATGTGTGCTCCGTATGGACTCCATGTGTGCTCTGAGTGACTCCGTGTATGCTCCATGTGGACTCCATGTGTGCTCCATGTGTGCTCCGTATGGACTCCGTGTGTGCTGTGTGTGCTCCACATGTGCTCCGTGTGGACAGGGTCTCCTCCTTGGGAGACGAGGGTGAGAACAGTCTGCAGTGAGTGCGTGCCGGCCTCGCCGGCTGTGTGACTCCTGCAGAAATCAGACCTGCTCCCCCAGCACCCAGAGAACAGGGCCCCTTATGTAAAATCTCCACCTCCAGCCCAAGCGGCGCGTTTTCTGTCTGCGTCTTTTCTTTGGGCGATCGACCAAGTGGAAAAAAATGACAAAAGTGCTGCGGAGCCAGGCCTGAGTGTGGGAACAGGGGCTGGGCCGGGCTTATCAATCACCCAGTGAGTCCCCGGGCGGCCGTGAAAGGCATCGCCCCCCAACCCACACTCCCACCCCTGGGGTGATCAGCCTCGCATCCCGGCCGCACTCAAACCAAGCGTTTGATGGGAGGTTTTCAGAGCGCAGACCTGTTTGACGGAGTGCTCGGTCTGCTGGGAACTTGCTCTAGGGCACTTTGGGAAACGAGAAAAGGAGGACTTTTCCACCAGAAAGTAAACCAATACCAAGCAGGCATCAATGCCGTTTAGCTAAAAACGGCAAGCCCTGGATGGAGGTTGTAAGTTCTTACACAGCAGACATCAAGAGCTGTGGGCTCACTGGAGAAGAACTGTACATTATACGCAAAGTATGAAATCAACCAATGAGTGAATTCATACTCTTTCTTTCAACAGGTGGTGGTGCTCGACCCATCGTGCTGAAATGACCTCCGTGGACCCGAAATACGGAGGTGTCTGGGTAGGTAACAGAGTGCCTGGGTGACATCCAAGTGAGGTTGGATGGAGGTGGGATACAGGTGAATACAGAACGATCCCGACAGAAGCACGGTGTACTGACAAGTTGGTTATGGTGATGAATACGGCGTGGGCACGGCTCACGGAAGAGGTGGGCAGCGGTTTGGGCAGGGCAGGTGACGGTGGGCAGGGCGCCACCCGATGCCCCTGTGTGCCCCGATGGCAAACTCACTTCTGTACGTGGTGAACCCCCGCATCCCTCGAGCCCAGAAAGCAAATCGAAGCATTTGCTGCTGCCGCTGAAGGGATCAGACTCTTCCTTTCGGTTCACAGGAGCAGGTACCGAGCCACACATCTGATGGCCATTCCCGCCCCTTAGCTCTGCAAGCCTCTGGCCTGCGCGCACGCCCTGGGTCTCTGGACACAGATCCCCACCTTGGTGAGGATCTCTGTGCAAACCGAAGGCTTTCCAATCACTTTCTGTGGCTGGCTCAGTGGACTCCACACTCTAGATTCCTGCTCTTCTGCGTTACCTCTGCCTTTATCTAACGATGCCTTTGGTTTCCTGTATCTGTGAGGTTCTGACCTCCTGGGGCCTGGCAAGACGGCCCTCCCCAGGATGGCCTTATGTCCAGAGAGCAGACGGCTCACCTGCCGGCATCCATGTTCTGTGCAGACTGGCCGACCCAGAGCCCACACCCCAGCACGTCCTCAGAGTGGGGACCCTCACTGTTGGGGCCCCAGGCCCACCCTCATCACCACCCCAGGGCCAGGGGACTGGGGCAGCCAGTGCCCAGAGCCTGGGCGTCCTTGGTGGCTCAGCTGGGAAACAATCCGCCTGCAAAGCAGGAGACCCGGGTTTGAACCCTGGTTTGGGAAGATCCCCTGGAGGAGGGCATGGCAACCCACTCCAGTATCCTGGCCTGGAGAATCCCACGGGCTGTACAGTCCACGGGGTCGCAGAGAGTCGGACACGACTGAGCGACCTGCACTGTTACTTTCTTCCCCTTTCTCAGAGCAGCCTCACGGGCTCTCGGTGTGGCCCCGGCCTCTGACAGGCAGCCTCAAGCCTGCATCAGCGGCTCTCCTCTCGGTGTTCCTGGAGGCGGCTCCGCGTTACTACCTCCCTCACACTGAGCCACATCTGCAGGGAGACGGGCCGGCCCCCCATCTGCACTGCCAGATGGGGCGTCGCCTTCCTACTGGGGAGCCTTAGGGGGCAGCGCTGAGCTCCGGGCCTCTTACACAGAACAGATCTCGATGAGACAGACACAGCGTCCACGGCGGGAAAGCAGACCACGCCCAGGGTGTGTTCCGGTTCGAGAGGGCAGCATCGGGTGGGAACGTGGACTCAGGGCCCCTCCAGCCCAGAACCACACCCTGCATGAGTCTCTTCACCGAGGACAAGCACCCCAGGACTGGCGCATAAACCTCAGTGACTCCACGAATCTGCAAGGACACGGTCCCGTGGGCACGGACGATCCACGGCCTGTCTTTCCTTTTCAAGTCAGTAGCGTAAGGTAGCGGAGAAGGAAATGGCAGCCCACTCCACTGTTCTTGCCTGGAGAATCCCAGGGACGGGGGAGCCTGGTGGGCTGCCGTCTATGGGGTTGCACAGAGTCGGACACGACTGAAGTGACCTAGCAGCAGCAGCAGCGTAAGATAGAGCCTTAAAGAGACAAATTCCACAGCATGTTCACGTGTTACTTTTAAGCCATGCATGCATGCTCAGTCATTCACTCGTGTCCGACTCTTTGCAACACCATGGATTGTAGTCCACCAGGCTCCTCTGTCCACGGGATTCTCCAGGCAAGAACACTGGACTGGGCCGCCATGCCCTCCTCCAGGGGATCTTCCCCACCCAGGGATGGAACCCGCATCTCTTACGTCTCCTGCATTGGCAGGCGGGTTCTTTACCACTAGCACCATGGGGAAGCCCTCCTTTGAACCCGTCCTCACCTTTTGCTGCAAAGATACTGACTCAGCTGATTCCAGAGCCATCACTCGGTGTGACTAGTGACCACGTGCCGGACCATGACTCCAGCACCTCACACGCCG
This sequence comes from Cervus canadensis, assembly GCF_019320065.1. NCBI lineage: Eukaryota > Metazoa > Chordata > Mammalia > Artiodactyla > Cervidae > Cervus > Cervus canadensis. Next base: position 11,126,332 of record NC_057419.1, read on the forward strand.
TCTCAGGGTGGTTCTGACATCACTCACCCCTTCCCTCCTCTGGAAACCACCCCGGCTCCTCTCCGCCTCTGTCTCAGAGCTCCCCAGGGTTCTCCAGTTCCTCTGGGCACTCACTGTCGGGGTCCCCGGCCGCCTCACGGCACTTTGTGTGGGCTGTTGAGACGGGTCTTGATTCCTCTTCTAGAGCAGTGGTCCCCGACCTTCGAGGTAGTAGCAGGGACCAGTTTCGTGGAAAACCATTTTTCCACGGATAGGGGTAGGGGGTGGGGGTGAATGGTTTTTGAGATGATTCAAGTGCATTCCTGGAGAAGGAAATGGCAACCCACTCCAGTACTCTCGCCTGGAAAAATCCCATGGACGGAGGAGCCTGGTGGGCTACAGTCTGTGGGGTCGCTGAGAGTCAGACCAGACTGAGTGACTTCACCTTCAGAAATGGCATTCTCTTTATTGCGTACTTTCTCTGATTATTTATTCCATCAGCTCCACCTCTGAGCATCAAGCATTAGATCTGAGGTTGGGGACCGCTGCTCTAGGGTATCTTAAGTTCTACCCTTACTTAAGAAAGTATTCTTAAAACTCCATGTTACTCTGGTCTGAGTACTACAAGTGAACCGTGTTTTACATACGATGGTTGCTTGGAGATACTTAATTGCAGTGATTTTTCTTACTTATAAATAATACTGATACCTGTTTCCATATTACTAGTGAAATGGTTAGACCTGTTTTCTAATTACTGGTAAATTGATCAAGAAACCCAGAAGAAAGCAAAGAAAAAAGTGCTTCTGACTGATCCTGATTTTGAATAAACAGAAATGAAAGAGGCAGAAAGGACTTTCAAGCAAACATGATGTCTGTAACCATGACTTTCAGTCAATGTTGTACTCAGCCTCAGCCAGTGTTAAGACAGGGCAAAGAAGCAAAAATGTGCAAAGCCTGGAAAGGAAAATGTAACTTTCTTATGATTTACTGACAACATGATGATTTTCATAGAAAATGCTGGAAATCATCTATGCTTCAATAAACAAATTCTTTCTGTTGGGGGGGGGGGAAGAGGGAAAGAAAAATAAGGGAACGTTGATGCCCTACGTTGGATCCTTATGACAGAAATGAAATCCGAATGAAAGTCAGCTGAGAAGCAAAGATGGAACAACGCCACTCCTGGGATGTAAGGAGGGGGCCTGAGTGACCGTGTGTGAGAAGAGTGCTCACGTAGGACACGGAGCAAAGTGAACCTGAAGGAAACGAAGTGATGAACTGGTCCTCTCTTAAAGGAAGAACTATTAAGAAACCAAAAAAAAAAAAAAAAAAAAAGTAGAGAAAGACTTAGATAAAACCAGGAAAGACCTAGATTAAAACCAGCATAGCCATTTCCCTTTTCCAGGGGATCGTCCCAACCCGGGGATCAAACCCGGCTCTCCCGCATTGCAGACACATCGTTTACCACCTGATCCACTAGTGAAGCCCTGAGTGAAAGTGAAAGTCACTCAGTCGTGTCCCACTCTTTGGGACTATGGACTATACAGTCCATGCAATTCTCCAGGCCAGAATACTGGAGTGGGCAGTGTTTCCCTTCTCCAGGGGATCTTCCTGACTCAGAGATCAAACCCAGGTCTCCCGCATTGCGGACACATTGTTTACCATCTGAGCCACAGGGGAAGCCCAAGAATACTGGAGTGGGTAGCCTATCGCTTCTCCAGGGGATCTTCCTGACCCAGGAATCAAACCGGGGTCTCCTGTATTGTAGGCGGATTCTTTACCAGCTGAGCTGGAAGCCCAGTGAAGCGCCAAAGTAAGAACTATTAAGAAAGCAAAAGAAATAAAAGTGGAAAGAAACTGAGATGAAACCAACAGATGACACATATACTCCATACATAAAGGACTCTTGCTAAACCCCCTGGAGCGTGCTTCGGAAAAGAGAAGCCCCATCGCCAATAAACTCACGACGAGGTGTTCAACCCCTGGATGACGTGAAACGTGCAAATACAGAGCAGCGAGCCATCACGACACACATACCAGAAGCGCTGAGGTGAGAAAAAGATGGATTCTCCGCTTGGGGAGACTGTGTGGAGAACATCTAAGCCTCCTGGTGGGTGGGTGCATGGTCCAAGACCTGTGCAAAACTCTTGAGGGGGTAGACACCCTCTGACTTAGGCGTCTCACCTCTGGGTGGGGGGAATATGTACGCACATGTGTGACTCAGAAGGTGTGTTCACAGGATGTTCACGTTGGCGCTGCTCTTTTCCATCTTTAAGATTCTTTGATGCGGATCCTTTGAAAAGTATTGAATTTGCTACAACATCCCTTCTGCTTAATGTTTCGTTTTGCTTTTGGCCCCAAGGCATGTGTGATCCTAGCTTCCCGACCAGGGATGGAACCCGCCACCCCTGCGTTGGAAGGTGAAGTCTTGACCACTGGACCGCCAGGGAAGGCCTTCTTACCAGCCCATCACTGGGGCAAACCAAATCTCCAGCCACTGCTGACAAGAAACGTCACAGCCGGAGGTGTCCCGGGGACAAACGGCACAACACAGAATGAGTGGCTGAATCACTGCTTCCTGCAGGAGACTGGGAGAGTGTCCCCCGTGTACTGTTCACTGCGAGAAGCCAGGTACAGAGAGCTAAGGTCCCGTCTGTATAGATTCAAGTACACGTACAACCACATGTGCACGTTCAGAAGTCAGGCTATGGTGGTTTACTCTTGTGTGCCTGGGATGTTTGCATCTCCTGTATGTTTACCTTTTCGTTAGATGAGACGCTTACATGTTCGATGATAAAATGTGCTATTTTATTGATACTAATGCCACATGGACGTACAATGTGAATTTTAAACGGGTAAGGACAGTCGTCCTCTGGTACCACTGGGGGTTGGGGATCGGACCCCCGCCTCGGATACCAAATGGATGCATGCTGGAGTCCCAGAGCGAGCACTTCGTACCTCCGGGTTCTGCATCGTTGGGTTCAGCCAGCTGCTGACCGTAGACAAGAGTATGGGGCCCACAGGCGGGTGAATATGCAGATACAGAACCCGCTGATGTGGAGAGCTGACTGTACAAGAGATTAAATAAATTCTACAATTTAATGTTAATTTAATATTAATAGTAAAATTAATCAACTAATATTAAGTTAAATGTTGCAGTATGTATACACTGTAATAGTAATACTGAATAAATTTAAATTAACATACGATAGCAATAAAACACTAGACCTTGTTGGTAATGTTATTTTGGCTACAGAATGAATTTGAGCAGCTTGGAAGAAAATTCCAGAACAAGAGCTCCAGCACCAAGATCCCGAATGGCACACGAGCTGATAACACTGAGTAAAACAGCGCCTCAGAAAAGTAAGAATTCTGAAAACTAATTCATGAAACAATTTTGCCTGAAATAGATTTTTGTGTCTTAAAATGCACAGAAGTGATAAGATGTATGTCAATGATCTCTAAAAGCGGTTTTTCAGTAACGCAAAACAAATAGTCCTAGGAAACAAAACAAAGGCATGAAAGGAATTTATCTCAGAGATAAAAAGAAAACAGAATCTATTCTAAGGATGAATGTTCACTGCAGTGTTAACGATAAGACAGAAATTCTGAAGGCAGCTAAATGTTTGACTACATTGCAATTATGACAACAGGTAATATCAAGGTAGCCATTTCAAAATGTTATTAAAAATACTAACAGTATATAAAATGCAAATATAGTATTTGAAAATGTGTTCATTTTACACACACACACACATAAAAATGGCTTCCCTGCTGGCTCAGTCTGCAATCCAAGAGACCTGGGTTCGACCCCTGGGTTGGGAAGATCCCCTAGAGGAGGGAATGGCAACCCACTCCAGCATTCTTGCCTGGAGAACCCCATGGACAGTCCACGGGGTCGCAAGGAGTCGGACCCCACTGAGAAACTAATGCATACACATACATATATAACTGGGTGAGAAACCAGAGGTATAATAAACTTGTGTAAACAAATCTGCTAAAACTCTACTTCTGTGAAATACTACGAAGAGAATTGGCCTTTTTCCTGTCTTTCAAATTATTTGTGTTATGCACCTTTTTAATAAATAATTACTTTAAAACAGAGCTTTACTGTGCAAAATAATGAGTATTTTGAGTGTTTAAGACACAAGACCAGCTTTCTAGGAAACAGGTGAAGACAGGTCAATATCCCTAAAATGATGCAATGTCAGTAGCAGATTTCAGAACGTGATACACATTCCTGGGAACCAGGGGCAACCCATTCAAACTCCAGAACAGCAAGGCATTTGATAAAAAAGAAAGCGTGCACGCGTTTTGCTCAGCTGTTTCCTTAATAGCAATAGTGTGGCTTGATGGTGACGTTTGCACAAGCATCCCAACAGCTCAGAACTCTTCAATGCAAACAACAAACATAAAACTCTTAGACAAAACACTAAACTAGCAGGCAGAACACTCTCTGAAATAAATCACAGCAAGATCTTTTTGGATCCACCTCTTAAGAATAATGAAAATAAAATCCGAAAATAAGCAAACGGGACCTAATTAAACTTGAGAGCTTCTGCACAGCAAAGGAAAGAACAAAACAAAAAGACAACCTAGAAATGAGAGGAGATATTTGCATATGACTGATGAAGGCTTAAATTACAAAATACACAAGACAGCTCATACGCCTCAATATCAACAAACAACCCAATCAAAAATCAGACCTAAAAAGACATTTCTCCAAAGACATGTAGATGGCTAAGAGGAACATGAAAAGATGGTCAGCGTTGCTAAGTATTACAGAAACACAAATCAAAACTACAGTGAGTTACCACCTTGCACCAGTCAAAATGACTCTCATCAACAAATCTACAAACCATAAATGCTGGAGAGAATGTGGAGAAAAGGGAACTCTCTTGCACTGTTGGTGGGAATGCAAACTGGTACAGCCACTACAGAGAACAGTCTGGAGGTTCCTAAGAAAACTAGAAACAGAGCTACCGTGTGACCCATCAATCCCACTCCTGGACATATAGCTGGAGAAAACCATCATTTGAAAACCTACATGCACCCCACTGCAACACTATTTACAATAGTCAAGACATGGTAGCGACCTCAGGGTGTGTCGAGAGAAGAATACATATGGTACATGTACACACAGAACACTACTCAGCTTCATAAAGAATGAAATAAAGGCCATCTGCAGTAACATGGGTAGGGAGGTAGAGATGATCACAGTAAGGGGAATCAGGGAAAGAAACAGGATATCACTTCTCTGTGGAATCTAAAAAAAAAAAAATGATACCGATGAACTTATTTACAAAAGAGAAATAGATTTACAGACTTAGAAAGCAAATTGACAGTTACCAAAGGGGCCTGGTGAGGGTGGGGGGGAATAGACTGGGAGACTGGCTGGACAGGTACACGCTACTGTCTTTAAAATAATTAACAGGGTCCTACCGTATATAGCACAGGGAGATCTGCTCAGTGTAATAACGCAACTGGAAAAAGAATCGATCTGTATATGTGTGTAACTGAATCTCTCTGGTGTACACCTGAAACTCACACAACACTGTACATCACCTGTACTCCAATATTAAAATAAAACTCAAGGACAACAAGGACTAAGCAAGCATCTGCTCACCTTCGGTCTTCTTCCAGTAGACCTTGACTTGCAGCTGGTTGTCTTGGAAGAACGGAGCCCCGACTTCCAGGAGGCGAGCGGGCCGGCGTCTCTGAAGGGGAGGCTGCGTGTGCATCACACTCTTTCTACTTTTCCCGAGCTGTTCTTCTGCGAGAGTGCACAACATTCTGATTTACTCGTTAAAAAGCCACATGGAACCTGAGGCTAATCCCAGTGCATCTGATTTCCCTCTGCGATCCTTTCGTATTTAGTGCCTGTTTTCTAAAGTAAAATGTAATTCATCCACAGATTCCTACCTGCCCAGGTTGACCACACTTCCCCCTTCATCACAGGCTGTTAATGCAGACCTAAAAGTATGCCGTGTAGATTACACAGAATCCCCAAATTTAACTTGGTAAGAAACACACATTCACCAACCTTGATAGATGCTCTGATTTCAGTAATAAGTGGAAATAGTATTTCTCACAATACATGAATTTTTTTTTGGCACTTGTGAAGAAAGTCAATGAAATAATATTAAAATACCATTTCATGAAAACAATATACTCAGTGGTTTTCACTGAAGGACCAGCATGTTGGATTCCTCCATCTTGAGAGAGACAGAGGAGAGTTCACATGGCTTAGTAGGAAAGATGCCAAAAATTCCTGGCCTCCGATCTTGCCTTTTGCAGCTCACTGACTTTTAGAAGTTGCACTTGTAGAAATAATGTCCTTTTCTGCTTTCAGAATTCCAAGTACTCCTATGATACATAACATCTCAACCTGTATTGATGATAAACCAATAAGCACTTCACTTAAAACTTAGCATTTAGAAAACTAAGATCATGGCATCTGGTCCCATCACTTGATGGCAAATAGGTGGGGAAACAATAGAAACAGTGACAGACTTCATTTTGGGGGGCTCCGAAATCACTGCAGATGGTGACTGCAGCCATGAAATTAAAAGACACTTGCTCCTTGGAAGAAAAGCTATGACCAAACTAGACAGCATATTAAAAAGCAGAGACATTACTTTGCCAACAAAGGTTCGTCTAGTCAAAGCTATGGTTTTTCTAGTAGTCATGTATGGATGTGAGAATTGGACCATAAAGAAAGCTGAGCACTGAAGAATTGATGCTTTTGAACTGTGGTGTTGGAGAAGACTCTGGAGAGTCCCTTGGACTGCAAGGAGATCCGACCAGTCCATCCTAAAGGAAATCAGTCCTGAATATTGATTGGAAGGACTGATGTTGAAGCTGAAACTCCAATACTTTGGCCACCTGATGCAAAGAACTGACTCATTGGAAAAGACCCTGATGCTGGGAAAGATGGGGTGGGAAGAGAAGGGGACGACAGAGGATGAGATGGTTGGATGGCATCACCGACTCAATGGACATGAGTTTGAGTAAACTCTGGGAGTTGGTGATGGATAGGGAAGCCTGGTGTGTTGCAGTCCACGGGGGTCGCAAAGAGTCAGACACGACTGAGCGACTGAATTGACTGATCTTCAAAGGTAGTAATGCCTAAGCGTGAAATCTGATTTAGATATATGAAAAAAGAGAAGAAAAAAGGATATAAGTCAGGAACAGCCAGATGGCAGAGAGCCTTGGGGTAAGGGTGGGGAGAAGCGGGTGGGGCTTCCTGCTCCAGGGAATCCCCCTTCCCAGCACGGGTTCACCAAGCCCAGAGCCCTCTGAATTCTGGCTTTACAGAGGCTTCATTACACAGACATGACAGATTATTCGCCACCGATGACTGAACTCCACCTCCAGCCGCTCTCCCTTCCGCAGAGGTGCTGGTAGGGAGTGGAGACAGAAAGTTCCAACCTTCCAGTCACTAGTACGTGTCTTTCATGCCCACCTTGTCTTTAGGTGCTGTCCAAAAAAAATCACCTCATTCACGTAAGAAAACACACCTTCACGGCTCTCATCGCTTAGGGAATTCCAAGAGTTTCTAGAGCTGTGTGCCTGGAAGGTGCCAACGCCAGGGTCATCTTTAAGTCACAACGTCACAAGCTGTGAGGAGCCCTACATCCCAGTCTGCAGACCCCAGCACAGCAAGCCTGGAGCCCAGGGTGGGGCCAGGATCACAGGGAACCCACAAGACAGGCACCCAAATGCGCCCCTTTCCGGACGCCACTGTGGGCTTACAGAATCCCGCTGCTTACACCTAAGGGATTCTTAAAAAGAATTGAAGGTGTAATGGAATATTACTCAGCCATAAACAGGAATTAAACGCTGCCTTCTGCACAGATATGGAGGGGCCTAGAGACTGTCATACAGTGTGAAGGATGTCAGAAAGACAAATACATTAATGCACGTACATAGAATATAGAAAAATAGTGTAGATGAACCTATTTGCAAAGCAGAAAGAGAGACACAGACGTAGAGAACACACTCAAGGATACCAAGGGGGTTAAGAGTGGGGTGGGATGAACTGGGAGATAGGAATTTACATACATACAGTAAGCAACTGAGAACCTGACTCATTGGAAATGACCCCGATGCTGGGAAAGATGGAAGGTGGGAGCAGAAGGGGACGACAGAGGATGAGATGGTTGGATGGCATCACTGACTCGATGGACATGAGTTTGAGCAAACTCCAGGAGTTGGTGATAGACAGGGAGGCCCGGCACGCTACAGTCCATGGGGTCCCAAAGAATTGGACATGACTGAGCGACTGAACTGAACTGAAGGAGAACCTACTCTATAACACGAAGAACTCTACTTGATGCTCTGTAATGAGGTCTATATGAGAAGGCATCTAAAAAGAGGGGATATGCATGTATACATATAACTGCCTGTTCTGTATAGCAGAAACGAACGCCAACACTGTAAAATCAACTGTACTCCAATAAAAAGCTTTTGTAGAAGGTTTAAGATTTTTCACAAATCTTAAATTTTTCACAAGCTCACTTATGCATCTAATTCCTTTAATAACCTGTCGTGTTAAGAATTCACTGGCAGATAACCAAGACAGTCTAGACGGTTGTTTAACCTCTCTGTGAATATTGTCCTCCTTCGGCCTGTTATATCCCATGGAAATGCTTAGTTTTCACTATGGACGTAAAAAAGCGTATATATCTCAGGATTGAGCGTCTGCTGCTTTACTGAATGAGTCCAGCGTGAGCATGCGTGGACACGCCCCACAGCACATGTCCCAGAGGACACGCCCCCACACCAGGGACACGCCCACACCAGGGACATGCCCACACTGGAGACACGCCCCCAGAGGACACGTCCACGCTGGGGACACGCCCCCACACAGAGGACACGCCCACAGAGAGAGCACATATCCCAGAGGACACACCCCCACACCGGGGGACACGCCCACACTAGGGGCACGCCCACACACAGAGGACACACAGTCTAACCTCAGCCCTGAGGGAACATCCCTCCCTCTGGGCGTGTCCTCCACTTCCAGCAGGAAACAAAAATGGAATATAAAAGTCATTTTTCCACATCCTGAAAGTGTATGAGGCCTGATTTATACTCTTTAATAGTTCTGAAAGTTAAAGAGAACTGAGTGACTACGCCGTTTCTCCGGATGTCAAAGTTAAGATGAACTTTACCAAGACTGGGAGCCTTTTCTCTCTGCCCCATTTTTATTTTGCAGAGCTGGAATATTCTTCCAGCTCCATGAGGCAACTACATCAAGCACTTGGAATCTGTCACCCCCGGAAATGTTCCCCCTGCCTCCCAAGAGAGCAAGTTACGTTTCCATTAAAGACAGTATTATGTCTTTCTTTCCTTCAAGGGACCCTTTTATAAAACTGTGTGAACATGCAGGCTTTGCTTTCATAGAAACATTTATCATTAAAACACCTAGTAGCCTGCAGGCCTGGAAAAACAGCATTCAAAAAGTAATTTATATGCTGACATTTACGGCACTGCTTCCTATAAAATATAATTTCCCTTGCTTAAACTGGGAAGTTGTAATGAGTCTTTACTTCTGGTTGGTTCATGACGAAAACACATTGTGTTCCTGTCACAGGCGCACGTTAGTGTTTATGGGATTATACATCAACATTGGGTTACAAAGCATGTCCTGACACATACTCAGCTGTGTCTTGCCTAATCCTGTGTAAAGACAGTGTCTGCTGGAGGCCACCCTGAAACCCAAGTAACATGTATTATGACAGGCACTTTGCAGTATCACTTATTTTTTTATTTTTATTGTTCTGATCCTTCTGACAGGAATCAGCTAATCCTAGAATAAAGTGGCCTTTGGTAGGTTAGGTATCAGATCTCTGTCTTGGTTACGTAAAACAGTACACACATGCTCAGTCGTGTCCAACTCTTTGCGACGCCATGGTCTGTAGCCAAAAGTTATGACCAACCTAGACAGCATATTAAAAAGCAGAGACATTAGTTTGCCAACAAAGGTCCATCTCGTCAAGGCTATGGTTTTTCCAGTGGTCATGTATGGACGTGAGAGTTAGACTATACAGAAAGCTGAGCACCGAAGAATTGATGCTTTTGAACTGTGGTGTTGGAGAAGACTCTTGAGAGTCCCTTGGACTGCAAGGAGATCCAACCAGTCCATCCTAAAGGAGATCAGTCCTGGGTGTTCATTGGAAGGACTGATGCTGAAGCTGAAACTCCAATACTTTGGCCACCTGATGTGAAGAGCTGACTCATTTGAAAAGACCCTGATGCTGGGAAAGATTGAGGGTGGGAGGAGAAGGGGACAAGAGAGGATGAGATGGTTGGATGGCATCACCGACTCAATAGACATGGGTTTGGATGGACTCCGGGAGTTGGTGATGGACAGGGAGGCCTGGCGTGCTGTAGTTCATGGGGTTGCAAAGAGTCGGACACGACTGAGCAACTGAACTGAACTGGACTGTAGCCCACCAGGCTCCTCTGTCCATGGTATTCTTGGTTGTGGGCAGAAACGCATATTAAATTACGGGACTCATATGGCCCCCTCATGGATCACGGCCGTACCAGCCTCTAAGGGGGAAGGAACGCTGTTTATTGGGAAAACCGGAAAGACACCAAAAGGCCAGCTTACTTTGCAGAAGACAGAAATGCCTACCACTGGTAGAAGAAAAACTACAGTCTCAGGAGAATCAGACGTTTACAGGATTTTGGTTTGAGGAGAAATCGGGGAGTGATAAGTTGGGGAAACAGGAAAGCATGAGATCTGGGCAGAAGTGAAGACAGGAATACATGACAGTCTTGAGAAGTCTGTGATGCTGGATACTGTTTTCTAGAGACTCTTCTGACAGTCATCGATAAGAGAGCTATGGAAGAAAGGCTGGAAACCAGTAATAATTAGGAGATGAATTGTATACGGAAAGTGGCAATGGCCCGGACAAGGGCAAGAACTGGACAGGGCCCCACGTCGCAGGTGACATTAGGAGACCAGGGGACTTTGATTCCTAATGAACTGGATTTCTGGAGACAGGTAAACTGAGGCATGAAAAACGCCCTCTGCTGACCTCAGGCTCGAACAGAAGGGCTGAGAGATAGGTGCTCTGGGTGGATGGGTGGGGTCAGGAGGGCCATGCAGACAAACAGGGGTAAGAAGACGGGAAAAGCGTGGTTTGGAGGACGTTCCAGTTCAAGAACCTGTCAGCCATCCCAGCAGCCGTGTCAGGAGGGCAGCCCAACATATACAGCTCTGGTTTCAGGCTTGGGGGGGGGGGGCGTCAGGTCGGGGGGCCCAGGGTGGCCTCGGCACACGGACGGCAGGACACCCACGGGACTGACCGCAGTCTCCAAGGGCGGGGAGTGCTTCCCCCTGCTTCGTTCCCCGCCCCCCCATCCCCACGCTGGTTCTCTGCACACACAGCGCTCTGTTCCAGCGCTGCACGCGTGCAGTGTGAGGACCGGTGCTCCATGGAGCACCCGCACTGCAGGGCCCGGGAGGAGGCTGGCAGGCTCAGTGCCTACCGCCACGTCAGTCTGTCTGCCTCCACGATTCCCCCGCAGCTCTCTGCGCCATGGGCTAGTCTCTCTGTTATCCTAGCCACGCGTTTACAGGCTCCACACTGGGCTCTCGGAAGGCCAACATCAAGTGTGTCTAATGCGGTAACATGTGCGTGAGTTCGTGTGAATACATGAAGACACAGTATTACATAGAATACATAGAAATACATAGTACATACAGACTGTATAATGTACACATACACATACTCTATATAGTATATATACTCATTTAAATATATACTTTTTGCTATGTATAGGACATATTTGTTTATACTCTAGTGCAATCTGTGTGATAGTATAATATAGTAACTATTCCCACAGTTAGACACAGTTTGATGAATTAATTAAAGTGTGCAAGCCGCTCAGTCGTGTCCAACGCTTTGTGACCCCATGGGCTACACAGCGCACGGAATTCTCCAGGCCAGAATACTGGAGTGAGTAGCCTTCCCCTTCTCCAGGGGATCTTCCCAATCCAGGGATTGAACCCAGGTCTCCTGCATTGCAGGTGGATTCTTTACCAGCGGGGCCACCAGGGAAGCCCAGGAATACTGGAGTGGGCAGCCTTTCCCTTCTCTAGGGGAATCTTCCCAACCCAGGGATCGAACCCAGGTCTCCCGCGTTGTAGGTAGATTCTTTACCAGCCGGGCCACCAGGGAAGCCCAGGAATACTGGATGAATGAATGTAGGACTGCATTTAAAGAAATTAGTGAATGGTGGGTACAGCCACTACGGTACAGTATGGAAGTTCCTAAAAAAACTGAAAGTAGAACTATCATATGATCTAGCTACCCCATTCCTGGGCATGTATCCAGATAAAAGTATAATCCAAAAAGGTACATGGACCTCTACATTCATTGCAGCACCATTCACAATAGCCAACACATGTGAAACAGCCCAAAGGCCCATCAACACAGGAATGGATAAAGAAGATGTAGTACATATAGACAGCAGAATATTACTCAGCCAGGAAAAAGAATGAACCAATGCTGTCTGCAGTGACATGGATGGACCTAGCGATGATCACACTAAGTGAATTAAGTCTGACAGGGAAAGACGAATGCCGTATGATATCCCTTGCTTGTGGAATCTAAAACATGACAGTAATGAACTTACCGATGAAGCAGAAACAGACTCACAGCCATTGAGAACAGACTGGTGATTAGCAAGGGGGCAGGTGATGGGGAAGGATGGAGTGGGAGGTTGGGGTTAGCAGATGTGAGCTTTGATATGGAGAATGGATAAGCAACAAGGTCCTACTGGTATTGCAGGAAACTATATTCCATATCCTGTGATAAACCATGATGGCAAAGAATACACTTTCTAAAATGTACATATATATATATAACTGCAATGACTTTGCCGTACAGCAGAAAATAGCCACAACGTTGTAAATCAACTATACTTCAATAAGAAAAAATTCTTTAAAAAAAATCAATGAAGTTATTAGATGTTCAGAAATGTTTCCATGAGAATTTTTACATAAAAGTTGTAGGGTACCCAGACTTACACACAGAAATAGTGGACTTTTCAAATCCATTTAGTCTCCCAAAGGACCATTTCTGAAATAGGTGGGAAGCTCTTGTCTCGAGAACTCTTTTGGAAAACACCGTTTCAAGTGGACCTGCTCCTTTGGACCCCATTATCTTCCAGGTGGTACAAGATAATTAGGGCTACCCAAGTGGCTCAGTCAGTGGTTAAAGCATCCGCCTGCCAATGCAGGAGACACAGGTTCCATCCCTGGGTCGGGAAGATCCCCTGGAGAAGGAATTCCAACCCACTCCAGCATCCTTGTCTGGAGAATCCCACGGACAGAAGAGCCCATGCGGGTCACAGAGTTGGACATGACTGAGCATGCACGCAAGCTCAAGGAAGATGGTTATGGACAATCCCTGCGTCTAACTTAGTGGAGCCAGCCTCAGTTCAGTTCAGTTCAGTTCAGTCATTCAGTCATGTCCAACTCTTTGCGACTCCATGAACCGAAGCATGCCAGGCTTCCCTGTTCATCACCAACTCCTGGAGTTTACCCAAACTCATGTCCATTGAGTCGGTGACGCCATCCAACCATCTCATCCTCTGTAGTCCCCTTCTCCTCCCACCCTCAATCTTTCCCAGCATCAGGGTCTTTTCCAGTGAGTCAGCTCTTCGCATCAGGTGGCCAAAGTACTGGAGTTTCAGCTTCAACCTACTCTTTCCTAAATTCTAGACGCTTTGTCACACCATCCTGGTCAGACCCAGGCCCAGAGCCGTGACAAAAGGCAGACCCTGTGAGCCTGGGGCAGCAACACTCGCAGAGATGCCTGTGGCCTCTCCCAGGCTGGCCTTCCATTAGCCCGGCCCCAAGAGCCTCCCCACGGCCCTGCCCGCCACCCCCCAGCTGTCGGCAAAAGCCAGAGACACCACACCACCAAACATCTGGCTCAGAGACGAGGGTCTCATACGCCCTTCCTCTCTCTGTACTAAGTTCATGGTCATAGACGAGCTTGGTAACACCGGCGCCTAGGACGTGGGCGTGGGGTGACATGCTCACTGCTCCCAGTGCGGTACTGGGTAGACTTCTGCAGGAATTGTGACCACAGTTTGAAACCCACACACAAAAAAAGGGGTTAAAAGCCTCAAATGCAAGTTGCATTTGAGGAGGGAATCAACAGTTTCTGAGAGTTTAGCTACAAGGATCCTCCTCGAAGACCACTATACATGTGCGTGAAGACCCGATTGTGTGAACACAAGCGTTTGCTGGAATGAGACACCTTCGTAAGTTTCCATTGTGACACCACAACTATCTATGAAACAGACAGAAGTCATACAGAAAGCTCCGAGGCAGGGCTTCCCTGGCGGCTCAGTGGTCAAAGAATCCGCCTGCCAAAGCAGGAGACACGGGTTTGCTCCCCAGTCCGGGAAGATCCCACACGTCATGATTCCATGCTAAGCCCATGTATCACAACTAGTGAGCCCGTGTGCCCTAGAACCCATGGTCTGCAACAAGAAGCCAGCACAATGAGAAGCCCCTGCACCTTAACTAGACAATACTCCCTGCTTGCCACTACTAGAGAAAAGGCCTCACACCTACAAAGACCCAGCACAGACACATTAAAAAAAAAAAAACTATAAAAAATAAGGATACATTTGCATAAGGAGCCTGATTCATGTTAATATTGGCATCTGCTAGGATGAGACACCTTTTCTTCCGAAGTTTCCATTAGAATAAGGACCCCGAATCATGTCAATATTAGCATCTGCTATGATGAGACACCTTTCCTTCCAAAGTTTCCATTAGAATAAGGACCCCCGAATCATGTCAACATCAGCATCTGCTAGGATGAGACACCTTTCCTTCTGAAGCTTCCATTAGAATAAGGACCCTGAGTCATGTCAATATCAGCGTCTGCTAGGATGAGACACCTTTCCTTCTGAAGTTTCCATTAGAATAAGGACCCTGAATCATGTCAACATTAGCATCTGCTAGAATGAGACACCTTTTCTTCCGAAGTTTCCATTACGACACCAGAACACTGCACGTGAAATAGATAAAGATGGCGAGCAAGACGCCAAGGTCACACGTGCACACGTGCTGGTTCCCAGGACACAGTCGCACACGTGCTGGTGGGAAGACCTGCCCGGTGAAGACGGGAAGTGAGGGACCGGAGCCGTGCACACTCACTGTTGTGGGCGGCGTGCGCAGACGTGAACCGCAGGGACACCTTGGCGCTCTTGAGGCGCGTCTGGCCCCAGTACGCGACGGCTTGCAGCTCCACGCTGTAGTCGCAGCCCAGCTGCAGCGCCTCCAGGGTCACCGAGTTCTGAGACTGCAGGCAGAGGGGAGACGAGACTGCGTCAGAAGCCGCCCGCGCCCTGGGCCTCCCGCCAGAGGTCCCGGGTCCTCCGGGAGCCCGCCCGCTCCCACCTGACCTCCGCCCGGACTCACATCACAGAACCTTCTACATCTTTAGCAGAGCTAGTCCTGCCGTGGATCCAAGTAAACGTCACGCAAAAGCATCTTTTTCTTTTTTTTGGACAACTGTGTCACTAATCCCATTATCGGACGCTCTGCAGTCACGTGAGGGTGAATAACTCACTCCCAGAGAGTTCTAGGACTGTATGTGTGTGTGAAGCGTGTGCCACTGGCAGGATGTGTGTGTGTGTGTGTGTGTGTGCACGTGTGTGTCCCTCACTCCTTCCTGGACAGCAGCCGACAGACACAACGAGAGCCCTTTATAACAGACTAGCAGAGGCTCTCGTCAGCGCACCGTGGAAAGACCCAGCGAACTGACATTCCCCGACATGGGAACTGTATCTCCCCGATATGGATCCTCCGTCTTCTATGGGAAAATTTCCACCGAAAGTCGTTTAGAAAAATCAACCTGCCAGAGTGCTTTTTAAAGCACGTTCTCATGGCTTGCGGGTATGATAATAAGGTCCCTTACAAGACCTGGGAATTAAAGAGAAATAAGCTAGTGGTCTTAGAATGCAAACATTTGCCGAAAGGTAGTACACGGGCAGTTCCGTGGTGGTACACTGGCTAGGATTCGACGGTTTCAGGGCTGGGGCCAGGGTTTGAGTCCCTGTGGAGGAACACACACGGCAAATGCAACAGGACACACACACATGCACCATGCAAATGACACAGGGTACATGTACACACACATCCCGCAAATCTCACAGGATACACACACACATACACGCATCCTGCAAACGGCACAGAATACCCACACACACACATCCCACGAAAGGCACAGGATACACACACACACACACACACACACACACACGCCCATCCTGCAAAAGGCCCAGGATACACGCACACCAACACATCCTGCCAGGCACACGATTCAAACACATACGCAATCCTAGAACTGGCATAAAATACACACACACACACATACACACATATATCCTACAAATGGCATAGAATACACAAACACAAACACACACACCCCGCAAATGGCTGAAGACACACACACACAGCAAATAGCACAAAATACACACAGACACACATCTTGCAAATGGCACTCACACACACACGCACAAACATCCTGCAAAAGGCACAGGATTCTCACACACACACACACACACACACAGATATCCTGCAAGTGATACGGGAAACACACACACACCTTCCAGGATCACAGGACAGACACACAGACACACACATCTTGCAGATGGTAGAGAATACACAGGCATACCCTGCAATGGTGAGGAAACACATATACTCTGCAAACGGCACATGGTACATACACACACACATCTCACAGATGCACAAAAAACACACACACATCCCACAGATGCACAAAATACACACACACATCCCGCAGATGCACAAAATACAAACATACACACACACATCTCACAGATGCACAAAAAACACACACACATCCCACAGATGCACAAAATACACACACCCTCTCACACACAATCTCCTTTTAGTCTAGGGGCCACACCTGATACCCCATGTACTATATATACACTGCTGCTGCTGCTAAGTCAAGTCAGTCATGTCCGACTCTTAGCGACCCCATGGACCGCAGCCTACCAGGCTCCTCCATCCATGGGATTCTCCAGGCAAGAGTACTGGAGAGGGTTGCCATTGCCTTCTCCATATATACACTATACATGGACTATACGTACACTATACATGCATATATTTTATCATGTCACATTCTGATTGCCCTTTCTGTGATTTCCCACCTTTATCTCTTTCAGCACTTTCTATGAGATGAGCACCCATTATCAGTTATCACTTGTTGCAAAGTGCCATGAAATAAAACCTGGAACTGTCAGAAAGTTTCTGACAAATAAACCCAAACAGCATCGCAACTGGTTATCAGTGAGATGGACGGGTAGAGACATGTTTGACGATCCTCCATGGCACAGATACTAGAATGTTCATTTTTTAAAAAACTTGCTATCTTTTTAAAGCACTTTTCAACATTGATTTATGGAATTCAACCTTATAAATTAGAGGGGAAGTTGTTCATTTATGTTTTATAGGAACAAGATAAAGGAGTGTGTACTAAAAGGACATGTTTTTATACAATTAAGCATGTCACACAATGCAAAATGTTCAGTGTTATGGAGATCTCATTGCATGAAATGTTTCGATATCTTGGTATGTGGACAATGAGCCATCCCACGTCCTTTTAATCAGTGAGAAACATATATTGTCAAACGTACATCTTGTAAACTGTCTGCAGTTCCAGCAATGACATAACAGATGGGAGCACCTTGCAATATACAACACAAAAGGTACAAACTTTTAATTCCCCAATTCAGAAGGATTGCTTAAAAAAAACAAAAAGCAAACCTCAATGTCAAGGACATTTTGAATTGTACCATTTTCAGTGACTAGACAGGTAAGATGGACATCATTCCAGTTCCTTTGATTTCTAGAGTTTCTGCCGGCCCTTGGGATATGAGTAAAGTTAACAGATGACATTCAAGCGTTCTCAACCTAAAGTGTCCGAGGCTGATTGGCCGGTACGGTCCTCTGATTGCTGACCCTCCTTGGTCAGAGGGAAGTGATGGAAATTTGTCCCTCATCCACCCCTCTTCTGGGCTCACGGGAGGCTGTTCTTAAACCGGAAGCCTTGAGTTCAACCCCTCCACGAGACGCTGGGGAATGAGCACTCACCCCATCTGTGGTCTTCCTCCTCCTCTTCTTGGTCGGCACAAGGGACTTGCCGCTGACCGTCCAGCTCCAGAAGACTTTGTAGTGGTGCACCGGGACGTCTGGTTCCTCGGGGACATCCCACGCGATGGTCACGGCCACGCTTCCGTCACTGTGGACGGTGGAGTTGGCCAGCCGGAGGTTGGCTGGGGCCGGGGGTGCGGACGGATCTGAAATCGCAGGAGACAGAGTTCGGTGTCGAGGATGACCACGAAAGCACCATCGACTCCGTGGACAGGAGTCTGAGCAAACTCTGGGAGACGGCGAAGGACAGGGGCCTGGGCCTGGCGTGCTGCCCGTCCATGGGGTCACAGAGAGTCGGACACGACTGAGTGACTGAACAACTGCCACGGAAGCACCATTTCTGCACATGTAATGACTGCAGGGTCAACGCAGGAACACTGCCCTTTATATGTAGGATAGCTGAAAACAAGCACTCTCGGTTCAGTTCAGTTGCTCAGTCGTGTCTGACTCTTTGCAACCTTATGGACCACAGCACGCCAGGCCTCCCTGTCCATCACCAACTCCCGGAGTTTACCCAAATTCATGTCCATCAAGTCGATGATGCCATCCAAGCATCTCATCCTCTGTCATCCCCTTCTCCTCCTGCCTTCAATCTTTCCCAGCATTAAGAACCACTTTTTAAGCCTCAAGTTGAAATACAGTCTACAGAACAGTAGTGAAAGTCACTCAGTTGTGTCTGACTCTTTGCAACCCCATATTCTCCAGGCCAGAGTGGGTAGCCTTTCCCCTCTCCAGGGGAATCTTCCAAACACAGGGATGGGACCAGGGTCTCCTGTGTTGCAGGCAGTTTTTGTTTTTGTTTTTTTTTTACCAAATGAGCTATCAGGGAAGCCCACTGAATGATAAGACATATGCCTTTGGACCATGTTTGTAATCCAGGTGGCTTCACACCACTACAACCCTGCCAAATTTTCACTGTCCTGAAATTGACAAAATTCTATAAAACAGAGTCAAATTCTTTTCAGGTTGGGTGACATTAAACACATCAGCAATGGTGAAATACCTTTGAAAATTCTGAAAAGAAAAAAACAGCCATCCAGGGCCAACTCACACAAATAAGTTTTCATCCTACTGGAGCTTAACATCCTTTAGTCCAAAGTTAAGAGCCACATGGACACAGCAAAAACAAATCATTTTTTTGTTTAATCCACATTACAAATGGGATGACAGACGGCTAACATGTTTGTCATTTCACTGTTTCTCATTTGTTGCATAAACCCAGACCTTCTCAGCTATCAAGAGAGACCAGGTCCTAGAACAACTTCCCCGCCATCCCGACAAATCTCCTTTTGAGATATGTATACGAGGATGACTAAGTGAGTGTGAAATAGGGGGTCCTTCCCTCATTTTTTGCCACGTGTGTGTAATCTCAGTCGCTTCAGTCATGTCCGACTCTTTGTGACCCTATAGACTGTAGCCCGCCAGGCTCCTCTGTCCATGGGATTCTCCAGGCAAGGATACTGGAGTGGGTAGCCTTTTCCTCCTCCAGGGGATCTTCCAGGCCCAGGGATCAAACCCGAGTCGCTTATGTCTCCTGCATTGACAGGTGGGTTCTTTGCCACTAGCGCTGCCTGGGAAGCCCAGAAACTGAGCAAATATAGATGCCGCTCACCACAAAGGACTTATAGATGGTTTCGCTTCAAGACGCCTGCCCAATAGTTCTAACACCATCTGTATCAGAGGCGCAAAGAAGCTAACTCGATATAAATGAAGAAGACAGGGGGGGAAATGCTCATGTTTTTATTCTCAGGATGCTTTGCATTTTTGGAATGATGGAGACATGAATTATTATTTTCTTAAATCTATTGCTTTCCTGTAAGATAGCTAAGTTCTGGAGGTTTGGTGGATTATTATTATTATTTTTTTAGGTTTTGTAATTGCTTTTCTGGGCTAATCAATAATCCAAAGCACATTACATGGTATTTTTGGCCAAGTGGTTCTCAAACAATCAATATTAGGAACCCTCCGGGAGGGCCCAAGACATATACTGAGATAAAGCTATTTCAGGGAGTCCTGGGAGGGCCCAGAAATATATTCATGTGAAATATGTCTTATATAAAATAACTGTTGTTGGTGTTTAGTCACTGAGCCGTGTCTGACTCTCTGCAACACCATGGACTGTAGCCCGCCAGGCTCCTCTGTCCATGGGATTCTCGAGGCTAGAATACTGGAGTGGGTTGCCGTGTCCTTCTCCAGGGGAACCTTCCTGACCCAGGGATCGAACGTATGTCTCCTGCCCGGGCAGACAGATTCTTTACCACTGAGCTACTTGGGAAAGTGTGAACGCCAGAGTCTCAGTCCCTCCAGTCCCTACTCCCCACCACAGACACCCCATCTCAGGAAATGCACACTCCTCCTTCCCACGGCTCCCGCCCCAAACCTCAAGGCTGTATCCTTCCCCAGCTCTCATTGAACAGCTCCCGTGGGCATATCAATACTATAGAGTCTGTCTGGACTCCCATTGTCTCTACCAGTATAACATCCCAGTCCCAAGACAATTTCCTCTCTTCCTGATTATTGAGAAAGCCTGTCTGAGCCTTTCTCGGTATGGCAGCTGGTGAATCATTTTTTATTTATTTATTTTTATTTATTTGGCTTCCCTGGTAGCTCAGCTGGTAAAGAATCCTGCAATGTAGGAGACCCCGGTTCAATTCCTGGGTTGGGAAGATCCGCTGAAGAAGGGATAGGCTACCCGCTCCAGTATTCTTGGGCTTCCCTGCTGGCTCAGACACTAAAGAATCCACCTGCAATGCGGGAGACCTGGGTTCGATGCCCGGGTCGGAAGATCCCGTGGAGAAGGGAATGGCTACCCACTCCAGTATTCTTTTATTTCTGTTTATGTCTCATTTATTTTGTTTTTAAATTTATTTGTATTTCTTTGGCCACGCCGGGTCTTCGTTCCGGCATGCGGTATCTTTAGTCGGGACATGGGAACTCATAGTTGTGGCAGGTGGGACCCAGTTCCCCGAGCGGGGTTTGAACATGGGCCCCGTGCATTGGGAACACAGACTCTTAGCTACTGGACCACCAGGGAAGTCCCAGCTGGCGATTCTTCTTGACACAAGTTCAGGAGCTCTCACTGCCCAAACCCCCCGCCAAAGAGATGGCAGCCTCCCCAAAGCCCTGTGCGTTCCTGCCACACACAACGTCCCGATTCTGCTTTCCTGTCCCTGCTCCTCCTGCTGCTCCGGCCGTGCTGGTTCCCAGGTTACTTCCTGAGGATGAAACCAGGAGCTACTGAGGCTTTTCCAATGGTTGTTGAGTCTCAACGCCTTCCCCCAGGGAGCCCTGACCTAACTGTTCACCTACTGCGGGTCGACCAGATGTCTCACTATCTAAATCCATTATATGTGGTCCCCTCGTCTCATTAGCAGAACACCACCACAGTTTACTCCTGCCTTCTTGTTCTCTGAGGCCCTTAGAACCAAATCCATGGCATGACTCAATTCTGAACCTATACCAGGTCACTGCAGACCCTTCTCAGAGGAAGTTGGTCTTCAAGCTCATCACCGCTTCGAAGCAAAAGAAAAATTAAAACGTGTAAAGATAATCACAGCCATTCACATTCTCAACGATGCACCTGGATGCCTATGTGCTGAAAATACACAGTTAACGCTTCCAGAAATTCGAAGTTCACAGCAAAAGCGCAGAATCATCTACATTTCTAAAGAGAATTCCCAGTTTAGGAAAGTCAACTGGTGGTATTTCATCATTTCCTTAATCTGCTTCATTCATTCTATCATTACTCACTGGCCTAGAAAAACATCTCATGCCTTACATGTGACTGCAATAGTCTAGGATAGCATCACCTAGTTTGTGAAACATGAAACAACAGAATTGATGAAACGGCATTAGGAAATTATGCCTTTAAGTAAAGGAATGAATAGTATTTGGCTCAAAGCTTCTTCCCTGGTGGCTCAAACAAGAAAGAATCTGCCTGCAATGAAGGAGACCCAGGTCCAATCCCTGGGTAAGGAATATCTGCCTGGAGGAGGGAATGGCAACCCACCGCAGTATTCTTGCCTGGAGAATCCCATGGACAGAGGAGCCTGGTGGGCTACAGGGGTCACAAAGAGTCAGACACGACTGAGTGACTAACTCGTTCACTTTCACATTCTCTTAAACATAAGGCCCAATTCAGTGTTCAGAATACCAAGATGGCATATTCCCATAACGAAGATAAGACACTCCAATCTCTTCCTCCCCGCCCTCCGCCGCCCCCAAATAATCACTTTAAAATTACAGAGCCAAGAGGCAATAGCAGAGGTGATCTGTTTATCAGCCCCAATCAGTCTCTGTAAACCAGCTCTTCATTTATCTGTTTAGTCACGGAAGACTTCAGATGAGAGTCTGTCTGCCCCTTCTAAGCTGAAGGATTTCAATCAGTCCCAACAAATGTCCACACTGCAGCCATCCATGTCCTTGTGAAGTGGTTCCCTACATTGGGAAATGAAGTATATTCATGTTGTTGAGATGTAGAAGATGTTTTCTTTCAATTTACATAATGTTTGGATTATACGAAAACTTTGAAATGCAGTTGGAAGTCTGTGGAAAACAATTATGTGCATATAGCTGATGCCACATTATGATAAAGACTTAAAGGATTCTATAAGATACTTCTTTGGTCTTTTTTTTTTTTTTTCTTTCTAAACTGGTAAGGATCGTTCAACCTTTAGACCCACAGGGTTGAACTGGTGAAGTGACCTGCCTGAGGTCATTCACGTAACTGGTGGCAGTCAGAAGTGAGAAAGACAGGGAGGGGAGACAGAGGGGCTAAGACTCTCATACCCCTGCATGTCTGTATTTATTACTCTATAATAACCTTATGGTCACCAGGGGGGAAGGATGGGAGAAGGGATAGTCAGGGAGTTTGGGATGGACATGGACACACTGCTGTATTTAACATGGAGAACCAGCAAGGACCTGCTGGACAGCACAGGGAACTCTGCTCAATACTTTGTAATAACTTTATAGTTCCCAGGGGGGAAGGATGGGGGAAGGGATAGTCAGGGAGTCTGGGATGGACATGGACACACTGCTGGATTTAACATGGAGAACCAGCAAGGACCTGCTGTCCAGCACAGGGAACTCTGCTCAATACTCTGTAATAACTTTATGGTCACCAGGGGGAAGGTTGGGGAAGGGATAGTCAGAGAGTCTGGGATGGACATGGACACACTGCTGCATTTACCATGGAGAACCAGCAAGGACCTGCTGGACAGCACGGGGAACTCTGCTCAATGTCACGTGGCAGCCTGGATGGGAGGGGAGTTTGGGGGAGAATGGATGCATGTACATGTATAGCTGAGTCTCTTTACTGTCCACCTGAAACCATTACAATATTGTTAATAAGCTATACCCCAATACAAACTAAAAAGTGCTTTTTTAAAAAAAGCAGCCATAGACTCATTAAAAAAGACCCCGATGCTGGGAAAGATTGAAGGCAGGAGGAGAAGGGAGTGACAGAGAATGAGATGGTCGGATGGCATCATGACGCAACGGACATGAGTTTGAGCAAAGTCCAAAAAATAGTGAAGGACAGGGAAGCCTGGCGTGCTGCAGTCCATGGGGCCGCAAACAGCTGGACATGACTGAATGACTGAACAACAATCACAAACCTTGACAACATGGCAACAATTGAGCGTGGCTCTGTGCTAATGAAACGCAATTTGCAGAAACAAGTAGCAGGCCAAACGTGGACCACGGGCCACACAGTGCCAACCCCGAGTCAGTCTTTCTAAAGCAATGACACCATTTAGTCTCTTGGAACTGGACGTAAAAGTGTTAGTCGTTCAGTTGTGTCCAATTCTTTGCAACCCCATGGAATGCAGCCCTCCAGGCTCCTCTGTCCATGGGATTCTCCAGGCAAGGACACCGGAGTGGGCTGCCATTTCCTTCTCCAAGGGATCTTCCCAAACTAGGTATCAAACCCAGGTCTCATAAGTGGTGCTTATTTCTAATGAGCATATGGCTGTAGTTTGTTTTTGAAATGTTGGCATCGTGTTCCCATTTTACAGATGAGGAAACTGAGGATCAGAGTTTCATTCACTTGTTTGGGAATGTAGTGTGAGAGGGCCAGAGTCACATCACAAGATGAGAACTTCCTTGAGGCTTAAATGAGAGCATTTACCCCCCATCCCACTTCTCTTTCTGCCTCATCCATTCCCTCTTTATAAGCTTCCCAGTCATCTACAGAAACACATCTCATGGGGCAGGAAGCAAACACACCCTCAGAGATAAATGGAAGAGGAAGGCCATGTTAGCTCCTTTTACAATTTGTGTGATTTCCAGGGCAAGATGCATTCAGTATTTAGCAGGACTATCCAAATTCAGCCTTGAAAACAGTTCCTTTTATTAACAACTCTATGTAGTGCTTTTGGCAAAGGAAGATGGAACACTTGGATTTCAGAAGAAAGATTTACGGTTTCCTCTCTGAACCTTTCGTAGTTAATTCCACGAGCAAAAAGTAACAGGCACAATGTTGGAACAACCTAGTGCCTACGATGCGGAACATGCCAAATGAAATCACTTGTCACCCCTGGAGAAATGCAGGTCTATCATCACACTGACATGAAATCCCTTGAGAAAGGAGCCCTTGCTCTGTCCTGCCCGGGGAGAAAGGCCATCACCTACTGTGAGCCAGGCACCTCAAGGTGTCCCAACAATGCCAGTGTTTACATAAAGAAACTCACCTCCACATTTGCACAGAAAACCAGTGTACAAATGGCAACAAGGAAAGAGACCTTTAGATGATCATACTTCTGAAGACAAGCTTCATATAATATCACTTACATGTGGAACCTAAAGAACTGATGCTTTTGAACTGTGGTGCTGGAGAAGACTCTTGAGGGTCCCTTGGACTGCAAGGAGATCCAACCAGTCCATCCTAAAGGAAATCAACCCTGTTTATTCATTGGAAGGACTGATGCGGAAGCTGAAGCTTCAATACTTTGGCCCCTCAATGTGAGGAGCCGACTCATTAGAAAAGACCCCGATGCTGGGAAAGATCGAAGGCGGGAGGAGAAGGGGATGACAGAGGATGGGATGGTTGGATGCCATCACTGATGCGATGGACATGGGTTTGAGCAAACACTAGGAGATGGTGATGGACAGGGAGGCCTGGCGTGCTGCAGTCCATGGAGTCGCAAAGAGTTGGACATGCTAGTGACTGAGCAACAAACACAACCCTTAGCCGCATCCTGGAAGAATCAGCTTCAGCTGCTTAGTGGGTCTGTGAGGGTCCCATCATTCTGTGATGCGTCTTCAGTGATGACACGGGAATCTACCACGAATTCCAGGCGTGTGTTTTTTGCTTCAGACATGCATTCTGTAATGCTGAATGCTGGGCACGTTTGTAAAACCAAGAAAAAGAACGATTTAATGGTGAGTGCAGGGATTGCCCAAACGGCGCACCTTCATTCAGCGAAAGCCCATTTCAACTGATGGACAGAGGGCTAATCTGAGACCCGAGCGGTGCTCAGATACGCAGGAAGGGCTGGAGCGACATGACCCTGCTGTCTCCCCGGAACGTGTGCCTCTTTGGAGGTTGGCAGCCACGGTCATGGTCATGGCACCTCTGCTCAGGTCCCACCCAGCTCCAAAGGGGATCCGTCCCGTGCGTGCCGAGACTGCGCACCATTGCCTTGTGTGTGCATGAGCATCTGAGATCGCCAGACCACAAGCAGGCGACGGGGCCAGTGGGAACACGGTGTGACCACAGCACGCCCGGACCACGTGTGAGCTGGGAAAGTCAAGGCCCAGACTTCCCGAGCCCCGTGCGGATCCTCGCCTCTGAACCCACCGCTGACTATTCGCACGGCCTCTCTCGATCATCAGACCACAGGGAGACAGTCCTCATTCGAGAAAGATCTCACGTCTCTGTTAGTTCTCTTTCTGGCTTGCTCAGAACCTCGGAGCAGGGTGTGCGGGATATACCATTCTTAACGGGGCTTTTTAAAAGGAAGAGTTAAAAAAAAATCCTACAAGACAGGGGACTTCCCTGGTGGTCCAATGGCTAAGACTCCGCACGCCCAGTGCAGGGGACCGGGTTCAATCCCTGGTCAGGGAACTGGACCCCACGTGCAATGAAGACTGAAGGGTCCGCCTGCCACAACTCAGACCTAGTGCAGTCAATTAAAAACAAAAAAAAGTCTACAATAAACACTGGAATGGCATCCAAATATTTAAATTATTTTGGCTGCAAATCTTCCACTTGAGACCTGTAATTATCTCGATAAAGGTGTGGCAGTATTATTCTAGCGAGACATAGAGAGACTAGCTGAAACATAAGAGGGTGTATGGGCTCAGTTGCGTCTGACTCTTTTGCTACCCCATGGACTGCAGCCCACCAGGCTCCTCTGTCCATGGGATTCTCCAGGCAAGAATACTGCAGTGGGTTGCCATTTCCTCCTCCAGGGGATCTTTCTGACCCAGGGATCGAACCTGCGTCTTCTGCATTGGCTGGCAGGTCCTTTACCACTGAGCCACCTAGACATCCAAAATGGAAAGGAATTGCAATTTACAGCAGCCAGTGCAAACCTTCCCATCTTGAAAGACTGATGTTACGCACCTCACATTATTCATTAACATCACAATGCCTGCCTAAAATGAGCTTGAATGACCTCCTGTCGAGGACGATAACTGCTGATTAGTAAGTGAATAACCTCACTGACCTCCTTCCATGAAAATGGACCTGGCTGATTAGCCAGGCCACTGTATCATTAATTCAGAACGCCCAACACAACTGGAGAAATAAACACAGAGCTATCCTTAATATCCAGTCCAATCATGTCCTTGCACTATCCCAGACTAAACCAACCACAAATGGAAAACAGTGAGTATTCATCACACTCACAGAGCAGTGAAATGAGAAGGGAAGAAAGTGATAGCCATGATAAAGTGCCTCAGGATGCATTTAAACTCTGCCTGGTGTGAAACAGGAGGGGAATGCACGCTCAGCGGAGCCACTGTTTTCAAGAGACCTGCACCGTCTGATGTGGCAGACACGAAAGCTGAGAAAACATCATCGTGATGACAGTTTCCGGAGCCTCGCAGAAGTCAAGACCCAGGGATCCTCCCAGCCGTGAATTCCTGCGGCTCCTTCAGAGGCATCTGGTCCCATTCACTCAGCACAGCAAAGCCACGTGCTGGCCAAACACACCCGTACCAGCCTGGAGACTCCATGGATTTCCCCTCCATCGCGAGGTGGGTGGGTGGGCGGCAAGCACCACTGACCTTTGGAGGAGCGGAAGTGCTTGCTGGGGGCGGTGAAGCCTCGGGTCCCGTGCACATTGACGGCCGCCACGCGGAACTGGTACCATCTGCTGGGCCGGACGTCCGTCAGCTGCACCCGCTCGTCCGTGGTCTGAGAGGGAAGAGGCACACAGAAGCCTGTTACCCTGATGTGCCCGCTGCGTCTGCTTTGTAAACACACGCTCAACTCGTCTGCGGACTCGACAGTCCTGCTCTCACCCTGCCCTCCTGGGTGAGGATGGGCGACCCTGCTGAGTTTCAGGGAGGGCTGTCGGGATCAAGGAATTTCCAGGGGAGGTTCCAGCGGCTCCATGCCACTCACAGGTATTTATTCCCAATGACTCTGACGGCTCTGTGGAAGTCAAAGTCTCATGGTAAATGCACGGGCTGGTTTTTACCTCTGGTGACTATATACCGCATTGGAGGGTTTTCATTAACGAAGTATACATACGAATGAATAAAGGGCTTCCCCTGTGGGTCAGAAGGTCAAGAATCTGTCTGCAATGCGGGAGACCCAGGTTCGATCTCTGGGTCAGGAAGATCCCCTGGAGAAGGGAAATGGCAACCCACTCCAGTATTCTTGCCTGGAGAATCCCATGGACAGAGGAACCTGGCGGGCTACAGTCTGTGGGGTTGCAGAGAGTTGGCCACGACTGAGTGACTGTTGCTTCACTTCATGAATGAATAAATATATGAAGCGATCATTACATTACAAAGAACATGCAATCATCAGTAGATGACAGAAGGGAAAATGCCTCATACTTCCACACCAAAGATAATTCTGGAAGTAGGTATGTGAACCCACACACTTAAATTCTGGAAGTACATGGCAACTCAAGGCTTTTTCTTTCTTTTCTTTTTTTAGCTTGAGTAAATCATGTAAGATGCGCATAGATTCATGTTCCTGAAGGGTGAGGTGTGTTACTATGTGGAGGTGGTTTACTCACTAAGTTTGTCTGACTCTTTGCAACCCCAGACTGTAGCCCACCAGGCTCCTCTGTCCATGGGATTCTCCAGGCAAGAACACTGGAGTGGGTTGCCATGCCCTCCTCCAGGGGATCTTCCTGACCCAGGGATCAAACTTGAGTCTGCTGCATTGGCAGGTGGGTCCTTTACTGCTGAGCCATCAGGTGTCGCTGTATGAATATATCTTTATATATAGAAAACTGGACACAGGGCCACATCGATAGGGCTTGCTCTCCCTCTGATTAAGTCCCGAGATCTCAGACAGGGCGACAGGCCCACTTCCAACAGTGTCCTAGGGAAGACCTGAGCACTTGGCCATGACGCTGAGAGAGTCACTTCCTAGGCAGGTGGATAAGAAGTCCAGGGGTCCCCGAGGAGAGAGGGGTCTGGGGTTCTCGAGGAGGAGATAGGGATCTGGAATTCTCAAGGAGGAGGAAAGGGCAAACATCTTTTTTTTTCCTCTACATTG
Organism: Cervus canadensis; assembly: GCF_019320065.1. Taxonomy (NCBI): domain Eukaryota; kingdom Metazoa; phylum Chordata; class Mammalia; order Artiodactyla; family Cervidae; genus Cervus; species Cervus canadensis. The sequence goes on from NC_057419.1 coordinate 11,155,221, forward strand.
CTTAGTCTTAGCCACATAAAACATTTTTTTTTTCCTTTAAGACTGGAACTGATGATTACACAACAAACAACTCAGTTTAAACTCTATACTAAGGATTATATATACTAAGGATTATATTCCAGTAGTCATGTATGGATGTGAGAGTGGGACTATAAAGAAAGCTGAGCGCCAAAGAATTGATGCTTTTGAACTGTGGTGCTGGAGAGGACTCTTGAGAGTCCCTTGGACTGCAAGGAGATCCAACCAGTCCATCCTGAAGGAGATCAGTCCTGAATATTCATTGGAAGGACTGATGCTGAAGCTGAAACTCCAGTACTGTGGCCACCTGATGCAAAGAACTAACTCATTTGAAAAGACCCTGATGCTGGGAAAGATTGAAGGCAGGAGGAGAAGGGGATGACAGAAGATGAGATGGTTGGATGGCATCACCGACTCCATAGACATGAGTTTGAGTAATCTCTGGGAGTTGGTGATGGGCAGGGAGGCCTGGTGTGCTGCAATCGATGGGGTCGAAAGAGTCGGACACGACTGAGCAACTGAACGGAACTGAGAATGTACATTATGGGAATGGGTCTGGTAGGATCTTTCTGTTATTAAGGTCTAATCCTCTTATCCTAGAATGTAAATTGTGGGAGTGGGTCAGGTAAAATTTTTACAACCTTGAGACATTCTTTTGATTTATTGTCATAACTAATTTAAAAAGCATATTTGCAAATATTCTATTTGCAGGGAAGAAAGAGAGACAGAGACCTATAGAGAATGGATGTGTGGACACAGAAGGGGAAGGAGTGAGTGGGACAAATTCAGCAAGTAGCGCTGACTATACACAGGAATAGCACTGACTATATGCACTACTTTATATGCGAAACAAAGTTAGCAGGAACTTGCCGTGTAACATAGGGAGCTTAGCCCGGTTCTCTGCGACAACCTAGAGGGGCGGAAGAGGCGGGTGGAAGGGTCAAGAAGGAAGGGATATCGTACACATGTGATTGATTCACCTTGTCGTACGGCAGAAGCTAACACAACATTGCACATTATCCTCCAATTTTTAAAAAAAAATATTCATTTTAACATCACATTTCTCACTGCTTTTGAGGTCTTTACTCTCGTGTTTATCCTCTCTGAGACACTACTGATGAAAAAGGGATTACATTTTTCTTTCAAACACCTGAGTATCAAACTGTAGTTTACATGTACTGAAAAAAAAAAAAATCAAGGGAATCTCGTCCTTGGAGAAAGACGGTCTTACACACATCAGCAGAGAAGATTTCCCTATAGACCTACATGTGGAGAAGGCATGTCTACTTGTTGAAAAGCATGAAGCGGTTTCATACTGATCATTGATTCTTTCCTCACCACTGGGGAAGATGACCCCCAGGAGGGGTGTTGTCCGGTGGCCCATTGGTTGGGGAGCTGACCAAGAGGAAGGAGAAGGAACCACTCAGGGAAGATTCAAGATCTGCCCGCTGCTTCCCACCAAGCAGTTTGGTGATAGGACTCTGCCTTCAGCCACTCAAGTCCTGTGCGGAATGAAAGCTTAAATGTGGGAGTGAGAGAGTCAATTCCTAGGCAGGTTGATAAGAAGTCTGGGGGTCCCCAAGGAAGAGAGGGGTCTAGAATTCTCAAGGAGGAGGAAAAGGACAAACTTTTTTTCCTCTACATTCCTTAGAATTATGTAACAATAATGTATCCTGCTTGAGGACAGTTTCTGGGGAAAAAAAAAAAAACCTTCTGGCTAATCCTGTTATCTTAAAATGTAAATTATGGGAGTGGGTCTAGTAAGGTCTTGACAACCTGCAGACATTCTTTTGATTCACTGTAATAAGTAATTAAAAAGTATGTAACTCCATTGCTAACACTAGTAAGGGGGCACTCTTTCTGCCCCCCTTCTGATGTCTATGTTAGACACTTTCTCTGTCTCTTTTATACTTTAAAAAACTTTATTACACAAAAGCTCTGAGCGATCAAGCCTCATCTCTGGCCCCAGATTTGAATTCTTCTCCTCCGGAGGCCAAGAATCCCAGTGTCTTTTCATGGTTCAGCAACAACGTTTCAGGAGCAACACGGGAGAAGACGTCAAGATGATCTCATGGCGGGTTAACGAGTCCTACGGGTGCTTGCGTTTCCCTCAGTCTAGTGGGTTCTGCATGTGTCTCAAGGCTTAAAAGCGTGCAGTTCTTGGGGGAAATAAATGTGAACATTCATCGGAAAATGGCTTCCCTGATGGTCCAGTGCTTTAAGAACCCGCCTTGCAATGCATGGGGCACCACTTGGATCCCTGTTCTGGCGAGATCCCACAGTCCTCGCAGCAACGAAGTCCGTGGGCCACAACTTCTGAGCCTGAATTCTAGAGCCCATATTCTAGAAGCCACGGCAATGAGAAGCCCTCACACCACAATGAAGAGGAACCTCCATTTGCAGCAACCAGAGGAAGCCTGAATGTACTAACAGGGACTCAGCACAGCCACGAATAAGTAAATGGGTCTTCTGAAAAGGAGAATTATGTCCCTCCACCATGTATTGGGACTTCTCTGGCAGCTTAGACGGTAAAGCGTCTGCATACAATGCGGGTGAGCCGGGCTCAATCCCTGGGTCGGGAAGATCTTCTGCAGAAGGAAATGGCACCCCACTGCAGTGCTCTTGCCTGGAAAACCCCATGGGACAGAGGAGCCTGGTAGGCTACAGTCCATAGGGGTCGCAAAGAGTCTGACACGACTGAGCGACTTCACTCACTCACTCACCATGCATTGTGAGCACATGGAGCCAACTTTCTTGTGGTTAATACACTCCTATCTTTCACCCCACAGGATGGGGGGTGGAGGTGAGGTGTATGCACACCAGTTTAAGTGACTTGCACGCTCAGGCTATTTTGAGCAAGCCACAGGATGTTAACCTCCTCTGTGTAGGTGTGTGGGAGATGTCACCTCAAGGGTGACATCAGGAGACCCAGGTTCAATCCCTGGGTTGGGAAGATCCCCTGGAGGAGGAAAGGACAACCCACTCCGGGATTCTTGCCTGGAGAATTGCACGGACAGAGGAGCCTGGAAGGCTGCAGTCCACGGGGTCGCACAGAGTCGGACAAACAGATCTGCCCACGGACCACTCACCTGTGCCACGGTCTGCCACGGCGTGGCGTCGTCCTCACTGGGATGGATCCCGTAATTCCACCTTCTCTGCACCACGTAGATCACGGGCTCAATGGACACGTTGAACTTCGAGGACCACTTGACCTCCAGCTGCCCAGACTGCAGTTCCGTGAACCTCAACTCCTTCCTGGGCTTCAGGGGGACACCTAGAAGAAGAACCACGCTGGTCACCACAGCCTGCATGTGACGTGGACCGCGGCGAACGCTGAGGAAGGAGAGCTCAAGCGGAGACGAAACTCATCTCACAACAAAGGACCGTCTGTTTCCTTTCGTAACAGCAGCGTCTCCCTATCAGGGGTTCAGTCTGAAATCGTATGATGCCAAGTTCAGCTTTGTGTTCCCGCTGTTTTCGAGGGTCTAAATTGATTCTTGATCCTCAACAAGGTTTTGTCTCCCCAGTAACCTCGAGTGTGAGTCACTTAGCTGTGTCTGAGTCTTTGTGACCCCCAAGAATGGTAGCCTGCCAAGCTTCTCTGTCCATGGGATTCTCCAGGCAAGAATACTGGAGTGGGTTGTCATTCCCTTCTCCAGGGGATCTTCTTGAGCCAGGGATAGAACCCAGGTTTCCTGCACTGCGGGCAGATTCTTCACCATCTGAGCCACCAGGGAAGAAGCCCATAGCCTCGAGAGCAGTTCTTTTATGTGCATTCTTTCAAATAAAAAAAAAAGTGCAAGAACTTTATAGATAGCAGTGTTAGAAAACATTCCTGCTAGGGTTAAAACTTGATAAATGGGCAGACGAAACCATCTGTAAGGAGAAGAGAAATACCTAACATTTTCTATGCACCCAGAGTCCTTCTGTTTAATCCAATTTGGTTTGTAATGAAAAGCTGATAGAATTCCCATTTTCTAACGCATAAGTGAACAGGTGGAATTAGGTCTTGACTTGTTACATAAACGGGTTTCCCTGATGGCTCAAGCGGTAAAGAAGCTGCCTGCAATGCAGGAGACACGGGAGACCCTGGTTTGATCTCTAGGTTTGATCTCTAGGTGGATCCCCTGGAGGAGGGCATGGCAAACCACTCCAGCATTCTTGCCTGGAGAATCCCATGGACAGAGGAGCCTGGTGGGCTACAGTCCATGGGACCAGTCCATGGGATCGCAGAGAGTTGGACACGACTGAGCACACATGTACACAGCCAGCTGCACAAGCGAGCTTAATACGGAATCCACCAGAGATGACACTCATTAGGAGTCTTGAGTCTTTCTTTTCACATAACACGCTCTGCCTCTGCTGCTATATCTCAGGGTGCTTATGACACGATTCCCGAGTTTACCCCCCTCTCTGTCTGAGTGAGTTTTCCTTTTAAGGAAAACATTATAAAGTCCAATGCTCTCACATATGTGCTCACAGCATACAGGAATGATTTCTGAAGCAAGGGTCTCGTGGATTTCCCCAAGTGATGGCCAGAGCTCTCCCCTGCTGACTTGCTGTTTAAAATTGGGAAAAAAAAAAAAAAGATGAATTTATAATGTTTGGGTTTTGGCCTGCGTGAGTGCCTGGCTTCAAAAAAAAGTCCCTCACAGGTGGCTCATTGGAACATACTTCATCATTTTGATTTCTCTTTCCCCCCAACGGAGTGAGCAAGTTGCCTGGTAACCCAAAGATGTAAGAACCACGGTTCAAAATAGCAGCCACGATGGAAAGGGGAACTTAGAACAAATTCCTAACACCAAAGGGATAGATGAAACCGACCGAATTTAGGTAGAGTGCTCAGCATTGTGATGTTCACTGCCATTGCGAAACAAAAACACCAGCTGCCCTTAAAGCCGTTCTGCACCGAGAATGAGCGTTTGCCTAGAGCGCTGACAACTCCTTTGAAACGGTTAGTTTGGAAGGCTGCATTTCGGTTTCCATTTCCTAAGTTTCAGCAGCGGGAAAGCTACAAAACAGAGAGAAGATCTGACGCAGCTTAGCGGCGTGGCTGAAATTTCACCTCATCTCATTTTGATCTGAATTCACAACTGAGGTCTTATGGTGGGCAATTCTGAAGTCATTCATCATTGATCTGGATGGAGCTGGGTGATTTAAACGCAGCACGTGTGTATCTGTTCAAAAGCTCACTGATGAATTTTTTTTTAATTAATTGATTTTAATTGGGGGCTAATTACTTTACAGTATTGCGGTGGTTTCTGCCACACATTGACATGAAATTGGCCACGGGTGTACATGAAAAAAAAAAACTGTTTACTTATGTGTTTATTTATTTCTGGCTGTGTTGGGTCTTAGCTGCAGCTTGCAGGGGTCCCAGAGTGTGGGCTGCCAATCCACCCCAGCATTGTTGCCTGGAGAAGCCCATGGACGGAGGAGCCTGGTGGGCTGCAGTCCATGGGGTTGCAGAGAGGTGGACACGACTCAACGACTAAATAGAAACAACACACGACCTGCCTTTGACACCCGGCTTCCCCAGACCACACTGCCAGGCGCTCCCTACTGCCATGGTCCGGTCACAGGGTCTCCTTCACTCTGAAATCTCTTGCCTTCGGTTTTCTGACATAGACTCTGGAATACGTCCTGGCTCAGCCCAGATGCCGCCCCCTTCTCAGCCACCTTCCTGCAACCTCCAGCACCATTCTTTGGTTGAACCTGTGTCCATCGACATATGCATTCAAGTGCCTCTGACCACAGCCAGCTCGCCAAATGTCTTGTCTTCCCCATGAAGCTAAAGCCCCTGGGGGAGGGGTGTGTGTGTCAAGACCTGAGTTCTTCTCCACCTCCCCAGCCCCCCCAATCAATCTCCCCATAGGGATCACTCTGCAGAAGCAAACGGTGTGGAACTGTTCAGCGAAGAAATGGCCTAGCCCACTGCATTATCCTTCTCTCAGGAATATGCCTGGAAAAGTAGGAGTAGCCCACTTCTTTATTCTTTTCTCAGGAAGAAGTAGGAGGAAGACATGGCAACAGGGCTAAAAATCTCCGCTGGAGAGTCTCAGAGAGGAACGAGAAGGCTCATCGCAGGCATTCGCTGCCACCTCCTCTGGGATCGTAGCTATTCAAGGAGCTCACATCTCCCTCCGCCGTCAAGGTCCTGGGACTCAAACATTCCTTTGCTTCCTCTTTAAACAGAGCAAGGAGAAGCACCAAGAAAATCTACAAACAATAAATGCTGGAGAGGGTGTGTAGAAAAAGGGAACCCTACTGCACTGTTGGTGAAAATGGAGTTTACTCAAACTCATGTCCATCGAGTCGGTGATGCCATCCACCCATCTCTACCCCTGTCGTCCCCTTCTCCTGCCCTCAATCTTTCCCAGCATCAGGGTCTTTTCCAGTGACTCAGTTCTTCGCATCAGGTGGCCAAAGGATTGGAGCTTCAGCTTCAGCATCAAGTCCTTCCATACGAACCAGCAATCTCACTACCGGGCATACACCCTCAGAAAACTACAACTGAAAAAGACACAGGTACCCCAATTGTTCATGACAATAATAGCTAGACCATGGAAGCAACCGTGATGTCCATCGACAGACGGATAGATAAAGAGGCTGTGTTACATATACACAGCCAGCCATAAACTACTACTCAGCCATAAAAAATGAAGGACTCTAGTTCTAGTGAGATGGATGAAACTAGAGCCTGTTATACAAGTAAATCAGAAAGAGAATAATAAATATTGTATATGAACACGTGTATATGGAATCTAGGAAAACCGTGAAAGTTTAAGTGTTAAAGTTGCTCAGTCATGTCCGACTCTCTGCGACCCCACAGACTGCAGCACGCCAGGCCTCCCTGTCCATCACCAACTCCTGGGGCTTACCCAAACTCATGACCATCGAGTCAGTGATGCCATCCACCCATCTCATCCTCTGTCGTCCCCTTCTCCTCCCGCCTTCAATCTTTCCCAGCATCAGGATCTTTCCCAAAGAGTCAGTTCTTCGCATCAGGTGGCCAAAGTGTTGGAACTTCAGCTTCAACATGAGTCCTTCCAACGAATATTCAGGACTGATTGCCTTTAGGATTGACTGTGCTTTATACATATAAAACATATATATATATATATGCTGTATTGTGTATATATATATGTTATATATGTGTGTGTGTATTGTAACACACACATACACTTATGGCTAATTCATGTTGTATGGCAGAAACCCAATACAACACTGCAAAAGCAATGATCCCCCAATTAAAACTAGATTTTTTTTTTAAAGGGACAGAAGATGGCTAGTTACTTCCCTGTCCTCACAGAGCACTGTCTCTGAGACTGCGAGCCCACCCTTCTCCTTGGCTCTCCCCAGAGAATCCTCTAGCGTAAACGCAGCTCCAGTAACTGGTCCAGCGCTGAAGTACCCTGAACTCAGCGAGGGCACCCCAGCCCCCACAGACCCTGAGGCCGCGGTCATGAACGTCATCTGACGGCCACGGGCCTCCACACCTCACGACTGAGCATCAGGGCACTGTCACCTCAAATTCCTCCCCTTAAGCATCTCCTTAATTCTGATGGGCGACAATCTCGCCCGGTGTGTGTGAAGAAACGGCCCATCTGGTCTGCATTAAGGTCGGCTGGCTGCCCTGATTGGGAGGAACTGCACCCTCTGGGTTGTTAATTGTGTGCAGATGGGGCCCGGCCCCCACTGTCTCCCCTCCTTCCAGGGGTCCCGTTCTTGCGAGCTCCCCCAGCCTCCTGACGGCATCCCCGGAGCGGAGGGCGGAGATCTGGCCTCGGTGTGGTTTTCATTATGTAAATGACTACCATCTTTCTTTATTGGTTTCAAACAACCTCATCATCTGAAATGTAAACGGTTCCGTTAAAAATGTCAAAACGCCACGGTATAGCAACCCGCAGTATGTGGGGGTGTTTTTGTAAAGCGTAGCAAGTCTTTTGCTGAAATCAAAGGGCACGGAAACCCCAACACTTCAAAAAAATGTTCAAAACAGATTTGATAGAAAAATTGACAACGGCTGGCAATTGGCAGTTGCAAATCACCAGAGGTGATTGTTCAGAAAAGGACTTGTCACAAGTCCAGGTGTAAAATCGCACCAAGATAGAGTGTTTCAGCGAGTCATTCATTAGTCACTATGCAGCGTCTCTCATAAAGACAGCTATACTCAGGGCATCTGTGTTCCTATCACGTGAGGGCATGTGGTCACTGTATTCAAAGTGCGAGGGGTTCATTTGTGAAAAGCAGTCCACCTCGAAAATCCTGAGGTTGACAGATTTCCAGTACTGACAGGTTTGTGGAAATATTAAAGCAGTGGCGTCATCAGCTCTCTTCAAAAAGAAACAGACTGATACTTGGATTGATTCCAGGTTAGCACCAGCTAAAGATGAGCCCTGGGGTCACGGCCACCTGTAAAACCGAAGGGCATGGCTACCCGGCATTTTTCTGTCCGGAAAACAAGTTCAGCGTTTCTCTTTCCCTGCCCAAACTAACCGCTGCAGCTGGGCGTCAGGGAAGTGAAAAGTGAAAGTAAAGTTCGCTCAGTCGTGTCTGAGACTCTTTGCGACCCTGTGGTCTATATGGTCCATGGAATTCTCTAGGCCAGAATACTGCAGTGGGTAGCTGTTCCCTTCTCCAGGGCATCTTCCCAACTCAGGGATTGAACCCAGGTCTCCCACATTGCAGGCGAATTCTTTACCAGCTGAGCCACCAGGGAAGCCCAAGAATACTGCAGTGGGTAGCCTATCCCTTCTCCAAGGGGAATCTCTCCAGCCCAGGAATCTAACCAGGGTCTTCTGCATTGCAGGCAGATTCTTTACCAACTGAGCTATCAGGGAAGCTGTGGGCATCAAGAGAGGCAGTAAAATAAGGAAGCAACACTTCTACACAGAGGACAGTTTGACGAAGCTATAAAGTAAACCAGAACTCAACTAGGGGAGAATCAAAGGAAAACCAACCCCCCAACAAACCAGAGCTTGTATGTCACCTACAGAAGGTCAGCTTGTGAACATCCCATAGCCTCACGAAGGCACATGTTTCAGAGACAGCACTCAAGAGCCTGGTTCACCCAGAGTAACACTGTCACGTCTTTTGAGGCTTGTAGTAGCCTTCACTGGAAGGGTGGAGGAAAACCTCACTGCTATTTTCCTTCAAGTCAAACCCCAATACCAGCCTGCAGAGGTAACGTGAGGCATCAGCCAAGGACAGTTCTCACAGCACAACCCCACATTACACACACCAGTGTAACTGGTCACTCCATGGACCATCTTTTCAAAACATACCATGTTTCTAAAAAGTCAAGTTTCCGGCATATGAAGCCTCTGAAGTTATGAAGTCAGCCCGCATCTCCTACACACATGGATCGCACAGAAACGGTATAGGTGTTTCCATGAATTTTTATAATTCTTCCTTAGCCCCATGAGAGAGAAAGAGGAAAGAAATTAGGGCAGTGGCTGGCCTGTATCGGTTAATGGCAAAAGTTAGGAAAGTTGAGTGGTCCACTTAAACACCAGCGTGTGTGTGTGACCACCTAGATGAGTTCACTGCTGGGCCGGGCAGCGTCTGTGTCCTTGGGTTCTGCATGTCAGTGCCGAGTAAGGGTCATCATCATCAATGTCAGGCAATCCTCATAACTCCTAACCAATGGTCAATATTCACCCAGCAAACAGGGATCCGTACTTGTAGACTGAGCTGACCCTTCAGAACTCAAACTGGGGAAGACATTAAGAAAATGCTTTGTGGGCTTTGCCTGGCGGCTCAGTGGTGAAGAGTCGGCTTGGCAGTCTAGGAGGCACGGATTTGATCACTGATCCAGAAAGATTCCACATGCCAGAGAGCAACTGAGGCCATGCACCACAGCAAGAGAAACCACCGCAATTAAGAGAGTAGCCCTCACTGCAGCAACTGGAGAAAGTCTGGCAAAGCGACAAAGACCCAGGACAGTAAAAAAATAAAGTTATAAACAAAGAAAATTGCTCTTTGGGATTTCCCATGAGATTGACACTTCAGTAAGTTAACAATGAACAAACGAAAACTGAGGAACTTACAGGTCTGTCCAGGAGAGTCTGGTTCTTCCAGAGTGTATGTGTGTGTGTGTGTTAGTTGCTGAGCTGTGTCCGACTCTTTGTGACCCCATGGACTGTAGCCCACCAGGCTCCTCTGTCCATGGGACTGTCCCGGCAAAAATACTGGAGTGGGTAGCCATTCCTACAACTCCAGAAATTAGCTAAAAATTACCTTCAGAGGAAAAAAGCTCCATGTTCTTTATTAGCCTAAAACGACTGCTTAATTAGTGACGGTATTAGATTTAACCTAACTGATGCAGATATATCTTTTAACCGACCTATAATGTAATAATACAGGGGTGCCCAAAGACAGGTTGAGGTTGAGGGCCCTCTTACAGTAGCTGGAAAGAGTCACAATAAAGATGAGAGGAGAACTGGGCAGGTGGGATTAGGCCCTGGAGGCGTGTCTGATGCCAACCACCAGATCGCCCCAGAGACACATGCAACCTCAGCCTCAGCACGGCTGAACTGACAGTGGGACTGGTCCAGCTCAACCTGTGATGGAGCGTGTTCTACTTGAGGAAAAAGTCTGCACTTCAGGACCAGTGTTCTGTGTCCCACATTTATGTGCTAATATACAATACTTGGGTTTCCCTGGCGGCTCAGCTGATAAAGAATCCGCCTGCAATGCAGGAGACCCTGGTTCAATTCCTGGGTCGGGAAGATCCCCTGGAGAAGGGAAAGGCTACCCACTCCAGTATTCTTGGGCTTCCCTGGTGGCTCAGCTGGTAAAGAATATGCCTACAATGCGGGAGACCTGGGTTCGATCCCTGGGTTGGAAAGATGCCCTGGAGAAGGGAACGGCTACCCACCGCAGTATTCTGGCCTGGAGAATTCCATGGACTGTATAGTCCAGGGGGTCGCAAAGAGTCAGACACGACTGAGTGACTTTCACTTTCATACAATACTTGTCTTTTTCTGACTTACTTCACTTTGTATAACAAGAGTTATACATCACTACACATCACTACAAATGACCCAATTTTGTTCCTCTTTATGCCTGAACAATATTTCATTGTATATATGTGCTACGGGCTTCCCAGGTGGCTCACTGGTAAAGAATCTGCCCACCAACGCAGAAGAGATGGATTCTATCCCTGGGTTGGCAAGATCCTCTGGAGAAGGGAATGGCAACGCACTCCAGTATTCTTGCCTGGAGCATCCCATGGATGGAGGAGCTTGGCGGGTAGCAGTCTATGGGGTCGCAGAAGGGCTGGACATGATTTAGTGACTAAAACAACAGCAACATATATGCGCCAGATCTTCCTTATCCCCTCATCATTGATGGACATTCAGGTTGCTTCCGTGTCCTGATTATTGTAAACAGTGCTGCAATGCATACTGGGGGTGCATGCATCATTTCGAATTATGGTTTTCTCAAGGTATACGTCCAGTAGTGGGACTGCTGGATCATATCAACTCATGTATGCAGAATCTAGAAAAAAATGGTACAGAGGAACCTATTTGCAGGGCAGGAAGTGAGACTTGGACATAGAAAAAGAACTTGTGGACATCGTGTGGGAAGGGGAGCGTGGTGTGACCAGAGAGAGTACCACTGACATATACACTGACGTATACACACGGCACATACACCGACGTATACACACGGCACATACACCGACGTATACACACGGCACATACACTGACGTATACACACGGCATATATACTGACATATACACACGACCGTGTGTAACACAGATAGCTAATAGGAAGTTGTTGTATAGCACAGGGAACTCAGCTCGGTGCTCTGTGATGACCTGGAGGGGTGGGAGGTTTAAGAAGGAGGAGATATGTGTACAAATTATATGCTTCAGAGAACAAGGGAAAATACCTCTATGTGTACTTAGATTTTTTTTTTCCCCAAAAAATAATCCTCTATTATCCTTATGCTCGTTATGCTAAAGTCACTGCAAAGTCAACAGAGCCTGTTTATCGTCTTGGTGGCTAGCCCTCTGTGAAAGCCCTCTCTCCACAAACATCCAAGTCCAGAGTTGCTGGTAGCAGAGAGGTGACTTCAGCCCTGGAAAAAATGCATCGTGTGAAGGTTAAAGTGGAAGCGTCCTGGGACTTCCCTGGTGGTTCCAGTGGTGGAGAATCCGCCTTGAGGTGCAGAGGGTTGCAGGTTCAATCCCAGGCCGGGGAACTAAGATCCCCCATCGAGTGGATGAATTAATAAGCTCGTGTGTTCTACAAGTACTGAGCCCAGGCGCCTCAAGGAGAGGGGCCCGGGTCCCATAAACTATACAGAACCCCCCAAGCTCTGGAGACCACACATCACAGCTAGGGAGAAACCACACACTGCAATAAAGAGCCCGTGCACTGCAACTAAAGATCTCCCATGTTGTAACTAAGACGGGACACACCCATAAGTAAATAAATATTAAAAAAAAAATAAATCGCAGGTATCTTTTAATCATTAATCATTTACGCTGGCCCTCTCTGGACTATTCCCCTTATTCTCCTTGAAGCAGGCAGGCATACTTGAAATTCACAGTGACTCCTCACTGCTTTCAGACGAAAAGCATAATTTATTGCGCCTCTTTAAACCGCCTTACTTTTAAAACAAAAAGGTTTTGCAAATGGGTTTTCAACAATCGTTCTAATAGCATCCTATTTTTATGGTAAACGCAAATAGTTAAATAGCAAATGATCTATAATAACAGAAAAGGTTTCCTAAGAGTAGACTGTTAAAAACTTAAGTGGTGTGAGATTTTGGTAGAAATCATTCTATGTAGTTTGTAACAAAAAGCATGGAAATAATAAAACTTAGATCCATTAAAGAAATGTCAGTCTGTTAAGAAAGGGAAAACAGCAATTATTTTGAATTTGAGACAATCTTTGTGCCAGATTTTCAAGGATCTTAGGGTGAAAAAAAAAAGGAAAATGGGATGGATTACACAGACTTCAGATAAGAGTGTTTCCAACAGGAAGCTGGAGGAATGTGGTGCAGATATGAGGCTTCTGGGTCACCTGGGTTGTTCTAAGTGTAACAATGGACTTCTGAAAACATAAGTAATGACTTGGGAAAATGCTCAGCAAGCACTGATTTCAAAATCAGCAGTGCAACAGTGTCTACTTGATGTATGAGAACGAAAGTGAGGAAGCAAGAGAGATTTCTCTTTCTGCTTGTAATGCATAATGCCAAGTGATTCTGTTTTTCTCTTCAAATCACACTCCAAAAAGTAACCAAATCCTATGTCTCTCATAGTATACTTTGATGGCATCCAAAGCTTGTACATAACACAATAGCATCGGTTTGTCATGAAAGAAGTTGGTGACATTTGCTCAGAGAGTCAAATAACTTAGCATACAGGAGTCAAGTGCCCTAGAAACTGCCTATGAAGGTAAACATCAGCTAAACTGTTTCAGGAGCCTCATCCGGGTCTTTTGGAAGAGGGCAATTTTAGCATCTAGGATCTCAAGTGAAAGTGCAAGTTGCTCGGTCGTGTCCAACTCTTTGCGATGGACTATGCAGTCCTTGGAATTCTCTAGGCTAGAATACTGGAGTGGCTTTCTCTTCTCCAGGGGATCATCCTGACCCAGGGATCGAACCCGGGTCTCCTGCATTGCAGGCGGATTCTTTACCAGCTGAGCCACCAGGGAAGCCCAGGATCTCAAGATATTATTCAAAATACTGAAAGTCCCTGCAAACACCCTTGTTGGTTTTTTTTTTCCTAACTTTAAACTTTGTATTTTGTATTGGGGTACAGCGCAATTAACACTGTTGTCATAGTTTCAGGTGGACGGCAGAGGGACTCAGCCACACATGTACATGCATCCTTTCTCCCCCCAAACCCCCCTCCCATCCAGGCTGCCACATGACATTGAGCAGAGTTCCCTGTGCTGGCCAGCAGGTCCTTGCTGGTTCTCCATGTTAAACACAGCCGTGTGTCCATGTCCATCCCAGACTCCCTGACTGTCCATTCCCCCATCCTTCCCCCTGGTGACCATAAGGTTATTACAGAGTATTGAGCAGAGTTCCCTGGGCTGGACAGCAGGTCCTTGCTGGTTCTCCATGTTAAATACAGCAGTGTGTCCATGTCCATCCCAGACTCCCTGACTATCCCTTCCCCAGCCTTCCTCCCTAGCAACCATAAGTTCGTTCTCTAAGTCTGTGAGTCTGTTTCTGTTTAGTAAGTTCAGCTGTATCATTTTTAGAAGCCACATATAAGGAATGTCATAGGACACTTCTCCTTCTATTTCTGACTTACTTCCGTCAGTATGACACTCTAGCAAACACACCTCTGTTCTTGGATTATGCAAACAGAAAACCCACAATACTCATGCCGTGCATTATGGCTTTTTCAAGGGTGCCACCCCTAGCCTATTTTCCAAGGGTTTAACACATTTCCTCCTAGGAAGCCAGTAGAGCCTCAATGGTTTACTCACATTGGAGAAAAATACACCATAAAGTCACTGAATTAATGATGGCCTTGCTACATGTTCAATTTCGGCAGGATTCATATAACACAGCCATTAATTTTTAGACTTTTTTTTTGATATGGATCATTTTGAAAGTAATCATTGAATTTGTTACACCACTGCTTCTGTTTTCTGTTTCGACTTCTTTTGCCAGGAGTGAAATGTTAGCTCCTAGACCAGGGATCGAACCTTCACCCCCTCCATTGGAAGGCGAAGTCTTGACCAGTGGACTGCCAGGGAAGTCCTGATAATAACTTTAAATGGAGTATAATTGATTTTTATTATATTATATATATATTATATTTATATATTTTATAATATATATTTATTTATAGAATATATGTTTTATTATATATTTCATTGTTTTTATTATATTTATAAATATATAAATATGTTGTTTTATATTTTATAATATGTTTATTATATTTAATATATTATGATTTTATTATATTATGTATTAAACTTATATATTATATATATTTTAATATATTTATTTATATAAAATATGTTTTTATATTTATTATTATATATTTCATTATTTTACTATATTTATAAATTTATTATATTTAATAATATGTGTGTTATTATATTTTACTGTTATATTTATTATAACAAATAAATATTTGTTATATTTATATTTAATAATATAATGTTTATTATATTTTAATATACATTTATTGTATTAAATATATTTATTATATTTTTATATTATATTTGTTATAACAAATAAATATTTGTTATATTTATTATACTTAATATATTTATATTTTAATATACATTTATTGTATTAAATATATTTATTATATTTTTCTATTATATTTATTATAACAAATGTTATATTTATTATATTTAATAATATAATGTTTATTATATTTTAATATACATTTATTGTATTAAATATATTTATATTTTTATATTTATTATAACAAATAAATATTTGTTATATTTATATTTAATAACATAATGTGTATTATATTTTAATATACATTTATTGTATTAAATATAGTTATTATATTTTTATATTATATTTATTATAACAAATAAATATTTGTTGTATTTATTATATTTAATAATGTTTATTATATTTAATATACATTTATTGTATTAAATATATTTTTATATTATATTCATTACAACAAATAAACGTTTGTTATATTTATTATATTTAATAATATAATGTGTATTATTATATTTTAATATATATTTACTGTATTAAAATATATTTATTATATTGTTATTGTATTTATGTTTATCATTATATTTTGATATATGTATTATATCAAAATATATTTAATATATATTTATTATATTAAATATATTTTATTGTACTTGCGTTATACCTTTTATTATATGTATTACGTTTTATTATGATTATACTTAATATGTTTATATTGCGTCACAAGGTCGTCTACCAGAAGCTAATCTTGCAAATGGACCGCACGGCAGTGGAAACACGGACAAGCGTTCCCGTGAACCACTCACCGCCCCACAGCGTCAGCCGCGTGTTTTCAGACGTCGGTGTGACGCAGGTACCTTCTCCCACAATTCCGCGCTCCCCGGCGCGCTCGTCGTGTCCCTGACTGACACCCCGGCCCAGGCGGGCGCAAGCCGCTGTGAGGCTGGAGGCCCCTCCCCGCCCCGCCCCGCCCCGCCCCTCCTCCGCGCCACGCCCCGCCCCGCCCCGCGCCCCCCCGCCCTGCCCCGCCCCGCGCCCCGCCCCGCCCCGCGCCCCGCCCCGCCCCTCACCTTTGTACAGAGTCCTGGGCGGCTGGCACGTGTGCCCGCAGCCGTTGGGGCAGCACTTCCTCAGCCCGGAGCACTCGGCGTCCGCGTCGCAGCTCTCCACGCAGGCGGCGGCAAACCCGCTGGCCTTCTCCGGGGACGGGCAGTCCCCCTGCTTCACCGACACGATGTACTGGAGGAACTCACAGCTGGTCACGCACTCGTAGTTCTTCTTGGGGAACAGAGACTGCGAGGGAACGGGAGAAAGCCTTAAATGAGACCCACGGGGTCTGATGTCCATGACACCGGGGGCGCAGGTCAAAACTCGGGCGCGACTTCAGTGTCCTTCAACAGAGGGGTAGATGAAGCGGATGTGGTACCTATATAGGACGGAATATTACACTGCCGTTAAAAAGAATGAAGTCGTCTCATCTGCACCCACACCGATGGACCTACAGATTGTCACATTGGGTGAAGAGAGTCAGGCAGAGAAGCAGAAGCATTGTATGACATCCCTTGTGTGAAGGATCTGAAGAGAAATGATACAAACGAACTTATGCACAAAACAGAAATAGATGCAGAGACTTAGACATGAATTTATGGTTGCCAGGGGGGAAGGATGGAGGGACGGGATGGTTAGGGAGTTTGAAAGGATGGACATGGACACACTGCTGTATTTATCATGGAGAACCAGCAAGGACCTGCTGGACAGCACAGGGAACTCTGCTCAATACCCTGTAATAACCTGATGGTTCCCAGGGGGAAGGATGGACGGAGGGGATGGTTAGGGAGTTTGAAAGGATGGACATGGACACAGTGCTGTATTTATCATGGAGAACCAGCAAGGCCCTGCTGGACAGCACAGGGAACTCTGCTCAATACTCTGTAATAACCTTATGGTCACCAGGGGGGAAGAAATAGTATCTTTTGTGTAAACTCCTATTTTCATATACAAACTACATTTTAGAATTTAAAAAGCTATCGCAAGTCCTTTCTGGAAAGAGTGGAGTGTAAATTTCATCATCAATACTGTCAAAATGGAAAAAGAGGAGGGATGTGTGTATTTGTGTCTGCATGTGGCTGGGGAAGGGAAAAAAAAATCTTGCTCCATCAGATGTTTCCCTTGAATTGTTTACAAAATAAATGTACTTGCTTTCTTTCCCTCTCAGTCACATCTGACTCTTTGCAACCCCACGGACTGCAGTCCACCAGGCTCCTCTGTCCATGGAATTCTCCAGGCAAGAATCCTGGAGTGGGTTGCCATTCCCTTCTCCAGGGGATCTTCCCAACCCAGGGATCGAACCCAGCTTTCCCGCATTGCAGGCAGATTCTTTACTGTATTAGCCACCAGGGAAACCTCAAAGAAATGATGTGCTAATTTCCTAAAGAAGTATGACCCATGAATTGCAATTTTATATTACACGCAACAGATACACATCAATGACACACACATCCACAGATTATTGTTAATACATTCTGAGTTCTGACACTGAATGTACAAATTTAATGTACATGTCATCAGTACTCTGACAAATACCAGGGGTAAATTTCACACTCTTTAATACAAAAAGTGGAAAATTGGAAGTACTAGCTAGAAAACGTACAGTTCCAAGGTTTGAATTCGAATTGTAGATGTCAATAAAATTGATAATAATTGCATATAAAGAGTCAGACACGACTTAGTGACTGAACACCAACAACAATCATGTATAAAATTTGAAAATGATATGAACTGACTGGATTAAAATCGCATCTCAACTCAAGAACTATCCAGGTAAGATAGAAAAAAGGCCATGCTTTCAATATTGAAGTAACACGAATCTGTAGCTAATTAAAAAAAAAAAAAAAACAACTTTATAAAACATTTAAAGCATTATCATTCTTAAGGCTTTTCTCTCTCATTCAATTTCACAGTTCACTGTTCTTACTTGCAAGATCTGTTTTACTTCATTGGATTTTGAAAAAGTTCTAAATTCCAGTCCAAATGTAAGGAATCAAGGAAGCATGCAAAAGGATTGGGAACAATTGCGGAGTGTCAGCCAACTTTCCTCTTTCAACAAAATGTATATGTTGCATGAGCTGAAAGCAAGCACTAAAGTTACCGAAATCGCTGGCCCCTGCAACACAGGCTGGGCTTTGCAAGTAGAAATGGTTTTATTCAAGCTGGCAAGTGTTTACTGCTGGCTAAGTTAGCAATCACAGGGACTTAAGTGTGCATCATGGTGTAATCAAATCAACTCAGTGCAAACTTCTTCACATATGAAAACGAGGTGTAACTTGGAATCAGAAAACAAAGAGCTCTCTGTCCACGTGACTCTAAGCACCCGTGTGCCAACCACCGTGCCCTGGAACCGAGAGAGAAAAACAGAGATGTTGTCTCCTCCTGTTGCTAGTTTCCTCGCCGAGCTAACAGGTCAAAGTTAAAACCAAACACAGTGGCGGAGACAGATCTGGAACATTTGCTCCCACTGAGGGCGAAAGCAGAATGATCATAAAGTCAAAGTGTTAGTCGCTCAGACCCGACGGACTCTTTTCGACCCCATGGACTGTAGCCCGCCAGGCTCCTCTGTCCATGGGATTCTCCAGGCAAGAACACTGGAGCAGGTTGTGATATCCTTCCCCATGGACTGTAAGCCCTTCAGGCTCCTCTGTCCCTGGGGATTCTCCAGGCAAGAATCCTGGAGTGGGTTGCCATGCCCGTCTCCAAGGGGATCTTCCCAACCCAGGGATCGAACCTGCATCTCTCACATCTTCTGCATCGGCAGGCGGGTTCTTTACCATCTGAGCCACTACGGAAACCCTGATATAGGGGGACAGCAGGACTATTTGCCGATTAGTGAGCTAAGTCACCCCAGTTACTATGTGAACTATTGTTCCATCAATTGCTTCTGTGTGTAGTCACCGTGAGAAACCCTTAACAACATTCCTTTTTTTAAAATAAAATATGAAAGCAACGTTTATAGTGTGTAATCTAAATTCAACTTTATGGTCTTCTCAATCATTTTATTTAATTCTCTTTGATTTGTCTGTATGTGTTAGTCACTCAGTCATGTCTGACTCTTTAAAACCCCATGGACTGTAGCCGCCCAAGGCTCCTCTGTCCATGGGATTTCTCCAGGCAGGAATACAGGAGTGGGTTGCCATTCCCTTCTTGAAATGATCATAATTTGTACAATAATTTGGATCTTCCAGTTGATGTAAGGGTTGTTCCGTACAATTACATACATCTCCTTTTCGTGAGGGTTTCAAAAACGTGATTTTGCGGGAGGGTGATTATTTTGAGGTCCACAGAAAGAAGTTGGGAAAGTTCCTGTCTGCACTGGAGCGTTCTAGACTGGTCCCTGAGTTTGTCACGTTGCAGACGAGATGCTGAGGATTACGTGAGATTGTGCATACAGACAACCAGGTAATGCCGTGCAGAGTAGGTCACACCAGCTACTCAACAGGACTGGACCCATGGACATCTCTTTCCTTTCTCCACCACTACACATTTCCTGTTTAACATTTCCAGATTCTTCTGTTATTCTGACCAAAATGCTATAAAGGTCAGAGCAAGAGTTGGCTCTGCTTCTCCAATGATATGACCACCCACCAGTCTCTAACATGCCCCCCTATGAGGCCCGGGCCTGAGACCTCTAAGGAGGGAACTGGGCCCCCTTGGAACTTACAAGAAACCATCTGCACTCTGAACTTACATGCAGACCGTCTCACAAATCCGTGGATTTAGTAATCTTTCAGAGGCGTTCTACTTAACAGTTCCACTGTTGACACGCACGGAAGGCAAATTTTGACGTTCTCTGTCAGTTATCTTGGATAATCCTCTGGGGTTAGGTTGAAAAATATTATTGGTCTGAATGCAAGTGAGAGAACATTTGGCATCTGTACAAGACGTCTCTCCCCACGTCTTTCATCATCACTTAGAACTGACAAGTTCAGTGGCATAAGGACAAAAATGCTTACAGGTGAGAGAAAATTAAGTCGGAGTAAGAAAACACGTCATTGTTAGTCGCTCAGTCGTGTCCAACTCTTTGCAAACCTGTGGCTGGTAGTCACTCAGTCGTGTCCAACTCTTTGCGACCCAGTAGACCATAGCCAGGCTCCTCTGTCCATGGAATTCTCCAGGCAAGAATACTGCAGTGGGTTGCCATTCCCTCTCCCGGGGATCTTCCCCACCCAGAGAGCGAGCCCAAGTCTCCTGCACGGCAGGCGGATTCTTTACCATCTGACCCACCAGGGGAGCCCAATACATTCAAAGAAGGGCTCGGAAAAGCAGCGCACTCAGGGAAAAATGCTGTTGAATGCACTGGATGAAGGGGGAAATCCTTCATGTTTTAATTAACACTCTACAGAATATGAATTAATTCTTATAAATCTCTCCTACCTCCCCATCTCTTAGCTCAAAACTAAACTTGCACTTTCATTACCCCACCTGCGCAACACGCTAAGATCAACTTTCTGGTGGCCGATGGTTAAACGAAAATGAAATACTAACAACAGCAGCTGATCGTTCTTGGATGCTTTTTAAAAAGACACCGTTATCTTCATTTTGGTGTGAAATGAAGGTGATGGTAGTGGTGTGTTAGTCACTAGGTCGTGTCTGACTCTCTGCGACCCCATGGGCTGTAGCCCGCCAGGCTCCTCTGCCCATGGGATCACTCCAGGCAAGGATACTGGAGTGGGTGGCCATTACTGTACATTAAAATAATTAGTGTGGAAATCATGGGACGATGAACACAAACACATCAAATTCAGTAAAATAAACAAATGCATAAGAAATGACCTAAATAGGAGGCCTCAGTTTCTCCCTGACTCCCTTGCAGCGGCAACGGTAAAGACTCTCTGTGATGCAGGAGACCAGGGTTCGATCCCTGGGTCGGGAAGTTCCCCTGGAGAAGGAAATGGCAACCCACTCCAGTATGCTTGCCTGGAGAATCCCACAGACAGAGGAGCCTGGCAAGTTATAGTATGGGGTCGCCAAAGAGTTGGATACCATTGAACACAGGCACACACACATAAATGATATATATGTAAATCAAAACAACAGTTATAGTCCAGGAATACTGATAAGAATGAGCAACACTGAGATACATCATGCACTAGTGAACTTCAACAATAAAGAGAGAATTTCTCAGGCATGCAGGTAGAAAAGGCAAGCTGATTACGATGGGGAGAATAAGCTTTCTCCTGGGTTAATTTCTCTCTATCAAATTTAATGTGTGAAGCCAGTAGAAAAATATATAATACTAAAAATATATATGTAATATATATCACTATATAACATTAAAGAATATATAATAGTATATAATAATAATATATATATTACTGTATAATACTAAAGAATATATAATAGTATATAATACTAAAGAATATAAAATAATACTATATATGCTATATAATACTAAATATATATATAATACTAAAGAATATAAAAAAATAAAATCAGCTCAACTGTTATTTAAATATACATATGACAGAAATATTCTCAAAGACATAAAGACTCGGAGAATATAATACTCACGAGCCTTTCTTGCAAAACTATGCAATGGTAAAATTCAGCTGTTTCACAAGTTAACAGAAATAAAGAGTAGACTGGCTAGCACAGCACCCCCCCTCAAAATAAAGCTTATACATACATATGTATATGTAGGGCTTCCCAGGTGGTGTTAGTGGCAAATGTAAGAGACATGGGTTCGATCCCTGGGTTGGGAAGATCCCCTGGAGGAGGGCATGGCAACCCACTCCAGCATTCTTGCCTGGAGAATCCCATGGACAGAGGAGCCTGGTGGGCTACAATCCATGGGGTCTCAAAGAATCGGACATGACTGAAGTGATGCACATATATGTTATGTGAGAAAAAGAGTGTGCAGGACTCAATTTGGACTTCAGGCATAGCAGAAGGCAGAATCTGTCATGAATAATCCCAAAGAAAATGGTGTCTTTTAAAAGATACTGAGGCGGGATCAAGTTTAGAAAGCCAGAAATACAGAAATTAGCATAAAAGAATTACTAATCATTTTCTCACCCACATATATGGAAAACTAAAATGGAAACATTGAAGGCAGGAGGAGAAGGGGACAACAGAGGATGAGATGGTTGGATGGCATCACCAACTTGATGGACATGAGTTTGAGCAAGCTCTGGGAGTTGGTGATAGACAGGGAGGCCTGGTGTGCTGCTGTCCATGTGGTCACAAAGAGTCGGACACGACTGAGCAGCTGAACTGAACTGAAAATGGAAAAAATTATGAATAGCAATTTTTAGAAAAAGAGAACATGGTATATTAAAACCAATAATAAAAGAATATGTGTTTAAAACTATGGTAGCTTAGAAGGAATGGGGCAGGAAACCTTGAACTTAATTTTAGGACCCCCATACTCAGGGCTGTGATGGACTGCAGTAGAAAGATCCAGAGCAAAACAGGCATAAGGGAAGGGCCCGTGGGGAGAAGTCCAGAAGAAACCAGGTGAAGAGTCTCCCATTAGAGCCACACAGGACGCACTCAATCCGTCCAGCCACAAGTTCTTGCAGCACATGTGGAATGCCGTCATCTAGAGAAGTTCTGGGGGCGGACCTGAGGCCCAGAGTTCTTCTGGGAGGCTGGTCACTGAGGTTCCTTCTGCCCAGCATGGACCAGAGTCCAGACTCCCAGAAGGGAACAGGGGCCAACAGTTTAGGAAGGGCGAGCCCCTCTTATCAGTTAGGGGCAGGGGGTGGGAAGCCCTCCCCTCCAATTCTTAACTTTCCAGAAGCCAGCCAAGGGTCAACCTTTTAAGCAGGAATTTCTAAAGACAGTTTTGCTATGGTTCCTCTGTGCAGGTAATTGTGGCTATTTCCAGATGGGAGTTGTTGTTTAGTCTCCCAGTTGGGATTAAATGTCATGACCATCAACTTGCTTCCCAGGCAAACTGTAGACCGTGGCCGTGAATGCTATCAAGTTAGGAGAAAAATCAGAAACACGTATTTTCAGAACGCCACCTTCCTACTACTGTTCTGATAAAAGTGTATGACTCTCACACTTTACCAGGGCCGTTCAGATAAGAGCCCCCAGGTTGCACAGGGCTGTTTCCTGAGAGTGTACACACAGGAGGAGACCCCAGAGAGGACCAAAAACGCACGCCCGGAGGCGGGTGTCTCCACGGGGCTGGGCCAGATGTTGAAAGGTGCTTCTGAGTTGAGCAGAAAGAGATCAGAGTTTGAGAAGGCTGGGACTTCCCTGGTGGCACAATGGATAAGAATCACCGCCTGCCAATGGCGGGGACACGGGTTCGATTCCTGGTCTGGGAAGATGCCCCCACGCTGCAGAGCAACTAAGCCCAAGCACCGGAACTAACTGAGCCCACGCTCCAGAGCACCAGAGCTGCAGCCCTCAGGCCTGAGTGTTGCAGTTGCTGAGGAAACGTGTGCCTAGAGCCCGCGCTCGGCAACAAGAGAAGCCACTGCAATGAGAAACGTGTGCAACCCCTACCTGCTACACAC
Organism: Cervus canadensis; assembly: GCF_019320065.1. Lineage (NCBI taxonomy): Eukaryota > Metazoa > Chordata > Mammalia > Artiodactyla > Cervidae > Cervus > Cervus canadensis. Next base: position 11,178,930 of record NC_057419.1, read on the forward strand.
AGAGCAAAGCCCGTGCAAATCGACCAAGACTCAGCCTAGCCAAAATGCAAGTGTGAGGAGGCTGAAATGTGTAGATCCTGTGAGCAAAAAAAAATAAAAAATCAGGAAGGATGGAACTGGATACAGAAACCCAGAGAGGTGTGAGGGACCCCCCGGGGTTGGGCTGAATACTGCTCTTTGAACATGCACGTGGTGAAAGTTCACAAGAACGGCAGAAAGCGCCAGAAGAAAAAGCACCAGGGCAAAGCACGCCTAGACTTCCAAGGAGCCTAGCACCTCCCATTCCAGCCGTCAGAGCAGAGAGGATACATAGCACACAGGGCCTCGGGCAGAGTCCTAACAGAAGCATCACCTTAGCGCTCAGCGGCTCATTCATGTCTGACTCTCTGCAACCTCGTGGCCTGTAGCCCGCCAGGCTCCTCGGTCCATGGGATTCTCCAGGCATGCATCTTGGAGTTCAGGGCCATTTCCTTCTCTAATCACCTTAGTAATGGGGATACATGAGCTCTGGACTAAAGGCTGCTCTGACTCTGCCCTAAGAAAGTTTAAAAGCAAGTCTCTGCAGAAGAAATGGATGTCAAGTAACTATCTACACGCCAAAAGAGTCCAATGCTTTTTACAGAAACACAGCAGAATTGAGAACTCGAAAAAGTCACATCTAGTAAAAAATCAGCTGGCATGCAAAGAAGCAGGAAACTGATATGCAACCACAAGGGACACAGAGAATCTAAAGGTGATGTAGTTAGCAGAAAAAGACATGTGAGAGGATATTTTATAAATATGCTCTGCATACCTTAGGAATATACAAGAAGACATGCACACAGAGCAAAGAGAAACAGAAGATGCAAGAAAGGCCTGCAGGAAACTTGCAGAAGCAAAGACGAAAACACAAAAAATATACCAGATAGGATTTTAAAAGTGTCAGACGCTGTCGAAGAAAAGATCAGTTGATGGGAGGTTGAAGTCACAACGATGAAAATTATCAAACTGAAGCAGAGCATGGGGGTGGGTGGGGAAATGAACACCACCACCAACAACAAAAAAAAACAAGATCAGAGAGTCCCTGATGAGAAGGCCATATATAGTCTATCATATAGAATCAGGTCCCCTGAAGACAGGACATGGAGGATGTTAAAGAAAAAACTTGATTAAAATTATAAGCCTACAATTAGAAGAGTCTTACCCCAAACAGAAGACATATAAAGGCTACCCCATCAAGGTACCATAACCATATTACAATCAGACACAGAGAAAAAAAAGAACTGAAAAGTAGACAGTGAGAGGGCTTCCTCGGTGGTCCAATAGTTAAGAATGTGTCTTGCAACGCAGGGGACACATCCCAGGTTCAATCCCTGGTCAGGGAACTGAGATCCCACGTGCCTTGAGACAACTAAGCCTGTGTACAATTAGACAGCTCGCATGCTCCGAAATGAAGACCCAGCACTGATGAAAGAAAGAAAAAAAAAAAAAAAAGAGAGAGAGACAAAGAAAGAAACAAGGAAAACAGGGAGAAAAAATACATCACCTCAAGAAGTTTTTGAAAAAGAGCAACTCTGCATTTTAAATGATAAGAAGAGGGAGGGATCCCCCTGCCACCTTAAAACACCTCTATGAGTCACTGTATACTTTCTTTCTACGGAATACCAGAGAGGATAATGACAAGACTTCATCAAGCTGAGCCCTTACACGGAACCCCAGGATCAGTGAGCAGCACCCACACGCACACTTGTTAGTCCTTGACCAGCATTACCGGGACACACAGACCCTCATGCTCACGGCCCAAGCCTGCTGGGTCTGAATCTGCACTTTAGCCAAAAAAAAAAAAGAACAAAAAAACTCCGGGAGACGTATGTGCAGCAGGACCAAGTCTGGTCCCTGGAAGCTGTATGCAGAAGCCGTCTCTCTCCCATCTCTGCAACTGAAACGTGATTCAAAAACCTCGTCTCTGACTCCAGAAACCTGGGCTTTTTCCCCAGCGCATCTCCCACTGCATGCTCCTGTCCATGTCCCCGTGGCGTATAGTCAGGCCTTTCCAAGGTGAGAACATACAAGAATCATTTTCCCAGAATGAACGCCCCGACCACAGCCCCTTCTTTTTCATCTTTCCCACCCTGACCGTCTTAGGAAGGAAGTTAAAACTTAGGAACAGACTTGTGAGCATTTGCTGTGTTTCCTCCATGACTGAGCTTTGCTGGGGGGTCAGATGGTAAAGAATCTGTTTGCAATCTGGGAGACAAGGGGTTCAATCCTTGGGTTGGGAAGATCCCCTGGAGGAGAGAATGGCAACCCACTATGGTATTTCTGCCTGGAGAATCCCATGGATGGAGGAGCCTGGCGGGCTACAGTCCATGGGGTCGCAAAAGAGTCGGACCCGACTGAACACTGGACACGTTCACTTTTCGACTGTTCAGTGGGACGTTATCGTGGAATCTTCAAAGCGATGACCTTGCACTTTGCCTTCATCATAAAAACACCTACTATTTACCCAATCTCTGTTATGTTCTGCCACTGTTTAAGTGCTTAAATGTATCTTTTACCTAAATTAGCTTTAGCAATTTCCAAGACATTCCCCTAACTTGTTGTGTGGCTACCTGCCTAATCCCTCTTCTCAGACAGGATAAGTCTTTAAATCATTCCAAATAGCCTCCAGTCTCAGTCTCTTAAACAAATTTTCCAACCTCATCAGTTCTCCTCAACAGAGTCTCGTATAATTCTACACTCCCCAGCGCCACATAAAAATTCACTGAAAATTGAGCCTCACTGCTCGGGGGGGAAAAAAAAGGCTACATTCCATGGAGAACATGTTCCACCCAGAGAATAACTCACCCAGTGACAATAAAACGTCATTCAATATTCTTGATATCCTCATTTTCCAGGACAGTCAAACTTGTTCTAATGAGGGCAGCTTCTTTCATAAAACGATGGCAAATGAACTCTCATAGTGATTATAAAATTCTTCACCATTCCACAAACCGTTTCAGTTCCATGACTTCCACCCCAAGTCGAAAACTTGAACCAAATCTGTACCTGACCCAAGGATCACCACCCAGAGTCTATCACCAACACATTTCTTTACTATAAAAATATAAAAGTAAACGCCCAGCATTTGTAAAAAGAAAACCTTATTCGTTGCAGTCATAGGAGCTAACACTTTTGGGAAATGTGCAGGTCCTGCTAGCCACCACTTTTCTCAGCAAACCACTCCATTACACCAACAGAAGGACACTTCCACGCGTCCCCCTTCACAGCTTCCCATGCCCGGAAGCTGGGCCCACATGCCCTCAGTTCAGTTCAGTTCAGTCACTCAGTCATGTCCGACTCTCTGCAAGCCCATGGACTGCAGCACGCTGTGCCCCCCTGTCCATCACCAACTCCCAGAGCTTACCCAAACTCATGTCCGTGAAATGTTCTCGCAGCTCCCCTCCTCTCTGCAAGCTGCCTGCCCACTCCTCTGGAACACGTCCACCAAGCTTTCTCTGCAGCCACCTTCTAATTCTGCCCTTATGAAGGTGGCCCATGACCTTGATCAATTTTCAGACCTCCCCAGTCTTGCAGACACAGTCCATTACTGCTTCCTTCTTGGGATTCCCTGGGAGCTCGGACAGTAAAACAATCTGCAATGCAGGAAACCCCAGTTTTATCCCTGGGTCGCAAAGATCCCCTGAAGAAGGGAAAGGCTACCCACTCCAGTATTCTTGCCTAGAGAATTCCATGCACAGACCATGAGGTTGCAAAGAGCTGGACATGCTGCTGTTACTGCTAAGTCACGTCAGTTGTGTCTGACTCTGACCGATCCCGTAGATGGCAGCCCACCAGGCTCCTCTGTCCCTGGGATTCTGGACATGACTGAATGACTAATACTTTTCTTGAAAAACTGTTGCCGTGTGTCCTTTAGACCTCCACCCTGGACTTTCTCCTCTGGGAGCACAGAGTCTCAGCCACTGTACCACTAGGGATGCTCAACTTTCTCCCATCTTAACAGCTTCCCTTAGTCCACTGTGGTGTTAGAGAGTTCTTGAGAGGCAATTGGACGGCAAGGAGATCCAACCAACTGACTTCTAAAGGAAATCAGTCTTGACTATTCATTGGAAGGACTGATGCTGAAGCTAAAGCTCCAATACTTTGGCCACGTGATGTGAAGAACCGACCCATGGGAAAAGACCCTGATGCTGGGAAAGATTGAGGGCGGGAGGGGAAGGGGATGACAGAGGATGAGATGGTTGGATGGCATCACTCACATGATGGATCTGAGTTTGAGTAAACTCTGGGAGTTGGTGATGGACAGGGAGGCCTGGCGTGCTGCAGTCCATGGGGTCGCAGAGAGTCAGACGCGACTGAGCAACTGAACTGAACTTCCTCCACTTGCTGGGTCTTCCTAGGCTCCCATCCTTATACCACTGCGATTCAGGGCATAACTCAGTAAGCTCCTGTCTTTCTACCACTTCATCCAGCTTCATGACTTGAAGTACCGCCTATCAGCCATGACGTCTGCATTTCCAGCCTGATCTCTCCCCTCAACTGCAGACTCATGGATCAGTGTGCCCATAACGCATCTCAGGTGGCAGTATGGTTTGCGTCTCAGACACAGTCTCCGATCATCCTTTTCTCCTGCCCCGCCAAAATCTGCACCTGCCATGTACTCCACATCTTGGTATCAGCTCAGGGTCATCTCAGTTCCCTTCCCTGCGCTGTTGAAGACAAAGACTCCAGGCTCATCATCAATTCTTCACTCCCCATCCCCATTTTTCCTATGCCACCTGTCATCCGATGTGGTCAGCTCTCCATTCAGAATACGTGATAAGCACTCTGCCTACCTTCTGGACCACCACCCTGGCCTAGCCCACCTACATCTTTCACCTGCTGCAGCGCTCACGCTATACAAGAAAAAAGAACCTCTGCTTCTGACCAGCAGGCTTCCACCTCAAGAGCCATGCAATTTGCCCCCCAAATACGAACAACTCCCCTAAAGGGAGTACCCAGGAGCCACACTATGACTTTTCTTTAGAAAACATTCCCAAACAGCAACCCATTTCAATACAAACAGAGTCCATTTTTTTATACTGGACACTAACTTAATGGACTCCAAATGGGCCACTAATTGACTTTTCAAAAGAACAGAAGTGACTGGATCATGTCTCCCAAAGTCGGCTTTGTTTTAGTACAGCTCTGGTGTATCCCCAACCCCAAGAAAGAGAAGATGTGGCTGTGTTCCAAGTTCAGTTCAGTCCAGTCACTCAGTTGTGTCCGACTCTTTGCGACCCTGTGGACTGCAGCACGCCAGGCCTCCCTGTCCATCACCAACTCCCGCAGTTTACTCATACTCATGTCCATCGAGTCGGTGATGCCATCCACCCATCTCATCCTCTGTCGTCCCCTTCTCCTCCTGCCCTCAATCTTTCCCAGCATCAGGGTCTTTTCCAATGAGTCAGCTCTTTGCATCAGGTGGCCAAAGTATTGGCGTTTCAGCTTCAACATCAGTCCTTCCAATGAACATTCAGGACTGATCTTCTTTAGGATGGACTGGTTGGATCTCCTTGCAGCCCAAGGGACTCTCAAGAGTCCTCTCCTCCAACACCACAGTTCAGAAGCATCAGTACCAAAGTCCATCTGCACATTTCCCTTCACAGGGATGTTCTAATCAGGTCGGCTGTTGTTCTGACACTCTGAAGCCAAAGACTGCTAACGTGTAGCAAATTCTATGGGCTGATCCGCTGTCTCATGCACACACCTGGGCCAGATTATACAATTTTATCTGTTTAGCCCTCATCAGTTTCTTTCAGTACCTTTAACTCTTATAGAAACACACCCAGACAGGGGAGGACTCTGCCTAAATCCCTAGAGCGATGCATTTACTTAACACCCCAGATCTGAAGACAACAAGATTGGGCTATGAAGGAGCAGAAGGAAGACAAGTTTTGATGGCAAGAAGTGGGGTGTGATGAACACCACAGTTTTGGCGGTCTCTATCCATTCATGCTGGAATATCCCAAGGCCAAGGAGACCCTGAAGTTACTGAGGAACCTTGCTCTTCCTTTAATTCCTTGGAGGACCTTGAATGAACTCTGATTTTGCACAATCAAAGCTTCCTTCTCATTTGAGAGCAAGTCTGTGAACACACTAGTGGTGGGGACAATGACTTCACCCAACAGGCTCATTCTGTACTTTCTGCTGAGGGACCTAAAACTCCTGTCTTCCACTCTGGGTGTTGTGACATGGAGCAGGTTAGACGGAGGTGCCTGGGACAGAGGACGGTGGGAAAGAAACATAACTGGAAATCACATGCCCTTGATTTCAGGTCTCATCTCTCTGCGTCTCAACAATGTCATCTCATTTTCTCCTCGTGTGTCAGCTTCATGGCCCGCAACGTTCACCTAGCAAAATTCAGACATAACTTCTCCTGAGAATTGCCATGAAAGTCAAATGGAGTAAGGTGGAAAAAAAAAAATTTTGAGAATCAGAAAGCACAAAGAAATAAATCAACGCTGCTGTCTGTGGCAGAGAGCCAGCCTCCTCTTCGTTCCTATTTTCACCCTGACCAGGACCGCATCAGCAGGCAGACGGAATGTCAAGTTCAATACGAGGCAGGGACGGCTTCCCTCACTGACTGACCCCTGATCCAGGTGAGCTCTCAGCTTTCAAAGACCCCGAGTACACAGCTCAGATGGCCAGTGTTGACTGTCAGCTGACATCCTGCTAGGGTGGGCATGTTAGGAAGTCAGAAACATCACAGTTAAAGGTGGGAGGTGTGACATCACCAAGAAGGCCATGTGTAACCTGTGATGCATCATGCGCCATCAAAAGTAAGGCAGGTTGGATGCATGAGACAAGCGCTCGGGGCTGGTGCACTGGGAAGACCCAGAGGGATGGGATGGGGAGGGAGGTGGGAGGGGGGAACACATGTAAATCCATGCCTGATTCATGTCAACGTGTGGCAAAAACCACTGCAATATTGTAAAGTAATTAGCCTCCAACGAATAAAAATAAATGAAAATTTAAAAAAAGTAAGGCAACAACAGCTATAACACAGAAGATTATCTATCTACTGCTAGCAAGGAAAAAAGGTGCTTTCTTGTATAATTTTAAGATTCCATCCATCATGAGAAAGAACATTTAAACGTAGGAAGACATGCATTTTATGACTAGTAAGATGAACTGTCATAGTTTATCATGGTTCTTCAGTTCAGTTCAGTTCAGTTCAGTTCAGTTCAGTTCAGTTCAGTTCAGTCGCTCAGTCGTGTCCGACTCTTTGCGACCCCATGAATCGCAGCACGCCAGGCCTCCCTGTCCATCACCAACTCCCAGAGTTTACTCAAACTCATGCCCATCGAGTCGGTGATGCCATCCAGCCATCTCATCTAGGATTTTATGAAAGTAAGAGGAAGGGAATAATAGTTAATAACTCAGGCAACAAAGCACCATCTATCCATGTACCTATTGTGGGAAAAAAAAACACATTTCATAAACATGAGAAATCATACGTTATGACCCCACAGAGAGAGTCCTGAAAGATTCCTGGCCTAATACATTTAACTTTTTTTGGTTAAAAAATAAGATTGTTGGCTTTGCCTGTAGCCTGAAAGGGTAGCGAAAGCAGAACTGTGTCCATAATCAAAAGAGTTAATACATGAGAAGGTGATGAATCAGTTCTAGGTATGTTATTATCTATCTATGCCCCTGGGGTCTTCCCTGGTGGTCCACTGGTTTAGAGTTCACCTGCCAATGCAGAGGTCATGGGTTCCATTCCCTGGGCCGGGGAGATCCCACATGCCACAGAGCAACTCAGCTTGTGCACCACCGCTAGTGAGACTGTGTTTCAGAGCCTGCGTGCTACAGCTACTCAAGCCCACTGGTCTAGAGCCCATGCTCTGCAACAAGAGAAGCCACCGCAATGAAAATCCTGCACCACACCACAAACAAACAGCATTTTCTCCTCGCTGCAGCTGGTGAACCCCGGCGCCCGGCACTGAAGACCTAGCGAAGCCAACAAAACAAACAAACAAGATGCCCCTGAAAATCTTTTCCATGCAGGATAATTCTAAGACCAAAATGACCAAGAACGATGCTTTATGTTTAGACTTGGGTGCTGGTGATACAGATGAAGACGGGATGGCAGTCTGACTGGGTGGGGGGGGGGGTGCGTGGGTATCATGATGCCTTGTGGTTCTTCTTCCCTGCTGGCTCAGAAGACGGTAAAAGCATCTGCCTACGATGCAGGAGACCCGGGTTCAATCCCTAAGTTGGGAAGATCCCCTGGAGAAGGAAATGGCAACCACACTCCAGTTCTCTTGCCTGAAGAATCCCACAGACGGAGGAGGAGCCTGGCAGGCTACAGTCCATGGGGCTGCAAAGAGTTGGACACAACTGAGCGACTTCGCTCAGAAAGTGGAAATGGGAAGGGCCAGATTTTCGCCAAAGTTTCAGCTTTATGGGCCACACGCCATGTTGCAACTACCCAACACTGCTGTTGTAAGACAAGAGCAGTTGTAGATAATACATTTAAAAAAAAACAAAAAACTGTTCTGACAACGTTCCAATAAAACCTGATTTACAAAAGCAAGGGACAGACTGGTTTTGCTCTTTGGGGAGTGGTTTGCAAGCTCACACCTTTGAAGATAAAGCTTGGACCATTTTACAAGTGAATACACTGGACCAAATATCTCTAATTGTCGAGTTGTTTCTGCCGTAGAGGACTAAAATCTGGAGTCGTCCTGGGTTCGGACTCTTACAAAGGGAAAGCTTAGGTTCTTGACAATACGGAACCTGGATACCTTCTTAACATGAAATGTAATAACCGGGAGGATGGACAGGTCTTCTCAATGAATGCCTAGCCTTGAAAACACTGAAATAGGAATGGGTCCTTCCAGGATTCAATCTCTAGGAAACAAAACAGTCAGACATTTACAGCACAATAAAACAGGAGCAAAAAAAAAAAAAATGCAGAAATAAGAACAATCAAAGCAACTAAAGTTGAATATTAAGGGTTGAGCTTTTGGACCATTGGGCTGGGAGCTCTCTACAAAGTTCCTCACGTTAAGTAGCCTCTCTTTTCCCCACCTTTCAAGCATCAACGAACCTTTCTGCCACAGCATATCACAATTTGTACACACATCCCATTTTAAAAAAATATTTAATTTTGGCTGTGCTGGGCCTTTGCTGCTCACGGGCTTGCTTAGCTGTGCCTAGCGGGGTCCAACGCTAGTTGTGGTGTGCAGGCTTCCAGTCTCATTTTATTAAACCAGACGTGGTTCAGAAGTCCCGCACGGTTATTTCAGACAGAACGAGATTCACAAAAGCCCACTATCATGTCTGCAATGTCACGGAGAAAGGTTTCAAATGACCTGCAGTTGTATTTCCCGTTTCAGGGATCTGACATAAACCTACTAATCCAGACTCAGGGATGTTAATGGATAATGAGTTTCTCAAGTGAAGAATAGCACATCTTGTTCCTCTAGACTTGCCAGCCTCACGTTTTAGTTCCTATAGATGTGCGGTTTGTGTACGGAATAGAATACAAAATAAAACAGGAGCGCGCTTTACAGAACGTAGGGCATGCAGAGGTGGCCTCACACCCCTGGTCTCTGCACGAACTCACTACTTTGCTTTGCTGAGTTCCACTTCTGATCAATGTGGTCTCAAGAGACCTGAATCCCCTGGTTTTATCTGCTTCTGTATTAGACAAGGGCTTCCCTGGTGGCTCAGTCCGTAAAGAATCCGCCTGCGATGCAGGAGACCCAGGTTCGATCCCTGGGTCGGGAAGATGCCCTGGAGGAGGACCTGGCAACCCACTCCGATCTTCGTGGACTGCAGCCCGCCAGGCCCATGGGATCACAAGAGTTGGACACGGCTTAGTGACCAAACCACTGATTAGACTCTCGAATAGACAGGGCGCAGAGTGAGCCTCACTGGGTCATAACCTGCCTGATGTCATCACCTCCCCGTGTGTGTGTGTGTGTGTGTGTGTGTGTGTGTGTGTGTGTGTGTGTGTGTGTGTACACTTCTAATCAACAGAACCCGGCCGAGGTGAAGCACCGTCACTGCTGAGATTATGGTGCATGACATAAAATTCTGTCTCAGCAGGCTGGAGATCAGGATTCTGCTAAAAGCCATTTTGCGATCTGCCGCTGAAGGGGGCCACACAGGGAGGTATCTCCGGCACCTTCCAGGAGCTCGGAGTGGACCCCAGCCACGCGTCATCAAGGCGACAGGACCACAGCCCCACCCCTGCAAGGAAATGGATCCTGCCAACAGTTGCGATGAGTTGACAGCAGACTTCTCCCACAGCCGAGCCCCCGGCTGAGAAGGCACCCAGCCAATGCCTTGACTTCAAGTATGAGAGATGCTAGGCAGACAGTGCAATGAAGCTCTACCCAAGCTCCTGACCCAAAGAAACAGTGGGATGACAGGCAGGTGCTCATGAACAGGATGTTAGATTTCTAATTAAAAAAAAAAAAAAAAAACGCAACAGGCAACAAAAGTGTATAGCACAGGAAACTGTAGTCAATATCTTGTAATAACCTATGATGGACAATAATATGAAAAATAATGTATGTGTACATGTATAACTGAATCAGTTGGGAACCTGAAACACTGTAAGTCAACTATACTTCAATTTAATGTATGGAGGGCTTGGGGGGAGGGCCAGCCCCACTGTGTTCGTCTGGAACAGCTCGGAAGTTCCGATCGGCCCTGGTTCCATCTGGAGCAGAGCTGAAGCAAGGTTTCCCTCTGAGACCACTCGGGCACGTCTCTGCTTCCCTGCCCACTTCCCTGCTGCTCTGGTTTCCCATGGTGGACAGGCCCAACTCACATCCTCGAGGTCCTTGTGGACTTTCTCACTCCCCTTACATTGAGTGGCCACCGTGTGGTCAGGCTCTCTGCAGGCTCACAGCAGGGCCCCTGGTCTGCCCTGGAGAATTGCTCTTGTTCAGTTGCTAAGTCACATCTGACTCTTTGGAACCCCATGGACTGCAGCACGCCAAGCCTCCCTGTCCTTCAGCATCTCCCCGAGTTGTCTCAAACACATGTCCGTCGAGTTGGTGATGCCATCCAACCATCTCATCCTCTGTCATCCCCTTCTCTTCCTGCCTTTAATCTTTCCCAGCATCGGAAAGATGCTGTGAGTCAGCTCTTCACATCAGGTGGCCAAAGTACTAGAGCTTCAGCCTCAGTCCTTCCAACGAATCTTCATGGCTGATTTCTTTTGGGATGGACTGGTTGGATCTCCTTGCAGTCCAAGGGACTCTCAAGTCTTCTCCCTGCCCTGGAGGATATGGTGCTGCAAAGCAGCACCCTCTTTCTTTGGCACAAGCGGTGAGTTTAGACAGCAGTTGCCCGGGACAGGAGTGCTCTGTTATCTAACTGAGAGCATGGGGAAAGGAAGGTGCCTTCTACACAGGAAAATGTGGGCCAGTCTCAACCCGGGGGTGTGGGCAGCCCAGAGGAAGATCAAATGGTCCGAGAACCCCGCCACCCAGAAAACGTGAGTGAAGGGAACTGAAGGGCAAGTCGTTCAGTCGTGTCCAACTCTTTGCAACCCCATGGACTGTCCATGGAGTTCTTTAGGCCACAATACTGGAGAGAGTAGCCTTTCCCTTCTCCAGGGGATCTTCCCAACCCAGGGGATCTTCCCAACCCAGGGATCGAACCCAGGTCTCCCGCATTGCAGGCAGATTCTTTACCAGCTGAGCCATCAGGGAAGCCCATAAAACTCAAGGCTCTTTCCAAAAGGCACGAGAATTTCAACCTCATGTAGAAAGCCACTCAGAGAAGGGTCATCATGTGAGGTGGAGAGGCTGCCAACGGCTTGTAATTTTTTTTTTAATTTATAGTAAAAAAAATAATAATAATAATTTTCCTGCCTAATTAATAATGGAAGCAGTGAGTGGCTAGGCCTTAAGTGCACGCAAAGTCACTTCAGTCGTGTCCGACTCTCTGTGACCACATGGGTTGTAGCCTGCCAGGCTCCTCTGTCCATGGGATTCTCTCCAGGTTAAGAACACTGGAGTGGGCTGCCATTCCCTTCTCCAGGGGATCTTCCCGACCCAGGGATCAAACCCACGTATCTTAGGTCTCTTGCATTAGCAGGCGGGGTTCTTGACCAGTACCGCCACCTGGGTTTTTAGAAGTCTGAACAATTTTGTTGGCTGTGAATTGACACACACACACAGACAGGCACACTCACCGCAGAAGTAGAGTGAGCCTCCCGGCCCCAGAAGGACGCGATGCCCTCCCTGAATGCCCAGGACCTCCCCGGCCCACAGCTCGGCCTGTGGCCGCATGCACGCCCCTTACCTCGCAGAAGCTCTGGCATTGCTGCTTCCGTAGGTCCCAGGACAGCTTGCAGGGCTCCAGGCACTGGGAGAGAGAAGGGTGAAGACCGATCAGTGGACACAGGTGATGAACAAGGCCCCAGAGGAAAGGCACCCCACCTGTGCACGCCCCGGACTCGTCAGTGCCAGCGTTTCCGAGCGACGCTGGGAGATCCAGCTGAAGCTCACCCCATCTTAAATGTGCATCCTGGGAAGCTGATGGGAATCCCCTGGTAGCTCAGATGGTAAAGCTTCTGCCTGGAATGCGGGAGACCGAGTTTGATCCCTGGGTCGGGAAGACCCCTTGGAGAAGGAAATGGCAACCCACTCCAGTATTCTTGCCTGGAGAATCCCACGGATGGAGGAGCCTGGTGGGCTACAGTCCACGGGCTTGCAAAAAGTCGGACATGTCTGAGCGACTTCCCTTCACTAGGAACCTGAGCATCGTATAGAGCTGGGAAGAAAGAGGGTTGTGTCCACACGGTCGGCAGGTAAGCTGCCCCGTCTGAGGTGACAGGCAAGAAAAATAGTGACAGCCACCGTCAGGCACAGCAGCGTGGATATTTACTTTTAGTGAATCAAATTGATTTTCCAAAGGGGGCTGTTAACAGGTGAATTTTTTTTCCTCGTGAACTTTACCAGTAGCTGGCTTTTCAGTGGACAACACCGGGCTATTTTCTGAAGGCGCTTCTGTAAATGACTGAAGCATTGCATTAAGTCTGTGCATGTATACATCTGGGCTTCCCTGATGGCTCAGCTGGTAAAGAATCCGCCTGCAATGCAGGAGACCCGGGTTTGATATGTGTGTGTGTCTGTGTGTGTGCATGCTTAGTCGCTCAGCCGTGTCTGACTCTTTGCAACGCCATGGACTGCAGCCCGCCAGGCTCCTCTGTCCATGGGATTCTCCAGGCAAGGATGCTGGGGTGGATAGCTGTTCCCTTTTCCAGGGGATCTTCCTGACCCAGGGATTGAACCCAGGTCGCCCACATTGCAGGTGGATTCTTTACCATCTGGGCCAGCAGGGAAGCCCATGAACACTGGAATGGGTAGCCTGTCCCTTTTCCAGGGGATCGTTCTCAACCAGGAATCGAACTGGGGTTTCCTGCATTGTACGTGGATTCTTTACCAGCTAAGCTACCAGGGAAGCCCGTACATATATGTGTGTGTGTGTGTGTGTGTGTGTGTGTGTATAAATATCACACACATTATTGTTAATTTATGTCTTTATCTCAGTGATCCCAGCAGCACTGAGGATTACCCAGGTTAATTACTCTATTAAAATATATTGAATCAATCTGAATATGAGATTCTGCCATGAGAGTTTCAGAATCAAGTGTGGATATATACATATGTATGTATATATACATATATGATTTCATAATTTACTATTCCCATAATTTACTGGGAAAGATTGAAGGCAGCAGGAGAAAGGGCCGACAGAGGATGAGATGGTTGGACGGCATCATCGACTCAATGGACATGAGTTTGAGTAAACTCTGGGCGTTGGTGATGGACAGGGAGGCCTGGCGTGCTGCAGTCCATGGGCTCGCAAAGAGTTGGACACGACTGAGCGACTCAACTGAACTATTAAATGTGATTTATACACATGATTTAATAAATCAAAGATAATAGCCAGGATCCATTGTTCAGCAACAATTTTAATAAGAAATAATAACATCATGGAATAAACAAGGTATATATACATGTAAATGCAGTTGTTATACATGTTTAGTACTGCTTATATAACACATAAAATATACACTACCTATATATCAAAATTAAGAAGAGATAATAGTCAGGCCCCATGATTGAAATGAAAATGATACTTTCATATGAGTGGATATTTGATTCTTAAAATATATTTTTATACAACATTTAATTATTAACTTATCCATTATTAAACATTCATTATGTCTGGTTAAATGCCACTTATCTAAATATTGGCACGCTCATGGCTCCCATAAACTCATGATTATTTCAGAGCTTTCATATATTCAAAACTGCCTATATGAAAACTAACTACTGACTATCAACTGACAGTCTGTCATAGGACTGCTCTCAACGTGTGATCAGTGACCAGTAATATAAGCATCACCTTTCAGGTTATCAGAAATGCAAGCCTACGGCCAGCCCCTACACCAACAGAGTCACATCTCTGGGATCAAAACCCGAGATCCTCTTTCAGCAATTTCGCCTAGAAATCTCGGTGCTAACACTGATCTTTAAGAAGAACTACGTTAGTGTGGTAAACATTTTCCAATACATGTATCCAATCTCACACTATATACCCTAAACTTACACAATGTTATATATGTCAATTATATCTCAATAAACCTGGGGGAAACAATGCTATAGGATTTGATGACAAGTTTCTTTCTTGTTCCATGTAGACTTCAAGGGGCAGGCTATTTCTTCCAAGAATATTCTAGATTTTATATTCTTCAATACTGAATATAAAAGATTCATTCTTGGTGACTTAATGAAAAAAAATGTTGAGCTCATCAATGCTTTTCCAAGATCTGTACAAGCTTGTCCCAAGTTTATTAGTGTTCACCTCTCCCAAGTACCTTCCGAAACAAATGTATAGATTTTCGTCAATATAGCAATTCTAAAAGAATACCATTTTCTAACAGTAATGAAGTAATTTAAAAATGTAAATGAAACAGCTTAAACACTTGTCCACCTTACATATTTTATAAGCTCCCTAAAGAGTTAATTTGTTTGCTAAATGTAAGTTCAACACCTTACCCTCTAAGCTGATTTCATTCTTTTCAGTACTGTGGCTCCTAGCCAAAAAAGTTGGTGCTCAGCCATTTAATAAATATGTTTAGCCCAACTCCTTCTCAAGACTGCTCAAAATGAATCAATGGCACTCTTTAAAAATAACCTGCAATTTTTTTTTTTTCATCTGAAAAAAGCGTCGTATGGTGGAGAAGCACCATTCCACAAGACCTGGGGATTTCTCCCAGACAGAGGCTCAGCTACTGACAAGTTAAGTCTCCATCATTTCATTCGGGAAACATCCAACAAGCATTCATTCCATATAAAAACTGCTCAATGCAATGTGGCTAAAAATATCTCAAAATAATTGTGTGAATCTTTCTGTCATTGCTGAACATGTAAATTAGGAAAACAAGGTATTGTATGTACACACTTGCATTTTCACAACTATAGACACCAGTGTATTAAAAAGTCAGTCCTCTGTGATGTCCATAGTACCAAATAACCATAATGCTGACAACTTGTGGGAAAAATACCTTCTAGAACACAGACATCATTTACAAAAAGAGGCATGTATCTGAAACACTAATGGCAGAGATACATGTGTGTGTGTGTGAGTCACTCAGTCGTGTCCGACTCTTTGCGACCCCATGGACTGTAGCCCACCAGGTGTCTTTGTCCGTGGGATTATCCAGGCAAGAATACTGCAGTGGGTTGCCATTTCCTTCTCCAAAAAGGCTGGTGAAAGTGTGTAAAATCAAGAAACTACATTTATCTTCTTGTTAATCCACAATCTCCATCTGTCAAATCTAGCATCAGTGTATGCAACTTAAAGTTCTATTTTAATTGCACACTTGCTTCTTTTCCAATCACCACTAATCAGAAGCATTTAAATAAACACATCAAAATATTATTAATGACAGGCAACATTTTCTTTTAGTAATCTTCCCTGTAGATGGTAAACAATCTGCCTGCAATGCAGGAGACCCAGGTTTGATCCCTGGGTCAGGAAGATCGCCTGGAGAAGGGAATGGCAACCCATTCCAGTATTCTTGCCTGGAGAATCCCATGGACAGAGGAGCCTAGCGGGCTACAGCATCGCAAAGAGTCAGACATGACTGAGCCACTAACACTATTGCTACTGTGAAAATTACAAGAACAACCTAGATGTAAACATTTGAGGAAACCTTTGCAGGATGAGTTTGCCAAAGCTCTATTTCTTTATGATGCTACTGGCCAGGTAAAATGATTTCAACAAAAGCCAAAGATTAAAAAAAAAGACAGCCATTTCTCTCACACCTCCAACAAGAATAGAACACTTCCTATTTCTCCAAGCAATAAAATTTGCCAAAAAAAAAGGTAGCCCCCAAAACTCTCTTCCACATGTGAAAGGAATTGTTCAGTCAATAAATTGTGTCCGACTCTTTGCGACCCCATGGACTGCAGCACGCAGCGAAGGGAATAGGAGAGAAATAACACTACAAACAGACAACTGCAACTTTAATTGCCATGATCACATACTGCCTCAAGCTATAAATCAATCAGTAAATAACAGCAATCAAAATGAATGTTCTAACAAGTGTTTCAGGCTTTCAAGTTTTAGGATGATCAACAGTTTTGAAATCACTTTCTCCTAGGCTACTGATTTAAACCCAATGAAAAAAAACTTCAAATTTCAAAGAAACCAACAAACAAAAAAGCTGAATGAGCTAATCACATTGATCATCATTTAGAATGGAGCTATCAGTTTCTTTTTTTACTTAATCTAGAAAGATACCCAGTAGTCATGTATGGATGTAAGAGTTGGACTATAAAAAAGCTGAGCACTGAAGAATTGATGCTTTTGAACTGTGGTGTTGCTGAAGACTCGAGAGTCCCTTGGACTGCAAGGAGATCCAACCAGTCCATCCTAAAGGAGGTCAGTCCCGAATATTCATTGGAAGGACTGATGCTGAAGCTGAAACTCCAGTACTTTGGCCACCTGATGCGAAGAGCTGACTCATTGGAAAAGACCCTGATGCTGGGAAAGATTGAAGGCAGAAGGAAAGGGGATGACAGAGGATGAGATGGTTGGATGGCATCACGCAATGGACATGAATTTGAGCAAGCTCTGGGATTTTGTGATGGGCAGGGAGGCCTGGCGCGCTGCAGTCCATGGGGTCACAAAGAATTGGACATGACTGAGCCACTGAACAACAATAATAGCACCAAAGTGTACAATAAATGAAGGAAGAAGAACATCCCATGAGAGGCCAGAGAAGTGGTGTGTTGTTCCATATGCAATAAATGGAGAAGATTTCACAGAATGAAGGGCACGTGAATCAGCTTAGAAGGATGAGGACGATCTGATCCCTGGTAAACAGGTTTGGGGCCTGAACAGGACTGTAAATACATGGAGTACGAAAGCTAAAAAAGAGAAGATGCCATAAAATACACGGCTAGGAAGATGGCCCTTGGAATTCAACAAGGGTCACTGACATTCTTATTGGGTTGGCCAAAAATTTTGTCAGGGTTTTCTGTGAGATGTTATGGAAAAACCTACAGGAACTTTTTGGCCAACCCTGTAGAGCAGAGTTGCTTGCCCCAGTTCGTACTTAAAATGACTTGAGTGTTAGAATGGGAGGTGGATGATGGAGGTGAGACACAAAGGAAATGACACCAGAGCAAAAATTATTATAGAGTCTCCCAAATATCCTCCATACAACTTGTAGTGTTGACATGCTGTTTGGATAGCAGACGACAGCGAGTGAAAGGCAGAGAAAAAAATCAACCTGTGAACGGCAAAGTAGGAGAAGTGAGAATGGGACGGGCACCCACGTTGCTAATCCCCACCAGAAAGGAGCTGAGGGTGTCAATAAGGCGGAGGGTGCAGAAGGCGGATACGCCGGGAAAGGGCTGGAAGTCCACATTTAACGCGGTGAGTCTGAGGTGTTGAGTACATATACAGGGTTGCCCACTGAACTGCACAATCGTGGATCCGCAGTTCTGCAGAAGGGTTACAGCGAGTGAGCCACATTCCCGATGTATCTTTTCTCTTTCTTTCTACATCACTCGTTCATTTTTTTTTTCATAAACGTACGCTGCATTCCATTACCACCGTGTCATGTGAAGTGATGGTTCTGCTTAATTTATAAACTATACACACACACACACACCCTATCTTCAAGTTCTTCACAGGCTAGAAAGGTATACATATATCCCCTCTGTTTTGGATTTCCTTCCCATTGAAGTCACCACAGGCCACTGTGTAGAACTCCCTGACCTACAGAGTAGGTTCTTATTAGTTATCTATTTTTTACACAGTAATATGTATATCTCAGGCTCAATCTCCCAATCCACCCCATTCCCTTTTCCCCGCCTTGGGTATCCATAACATCTAGGTCTCTATTTCTGCTTTGCAAATAAGTCCATCTGTATCCTTTTTTTTCTAGATTCCACATATAAGCAACAGTACTCAATATTTATTTTTCTCTGTCTTCCTTCACTCTGTATGACAGTCTCTAGGTCCAGCCACATCTCTGCAAATGGCAGGATTTCGTTCCTTTTCGTGGCTGAGGAGTATTCCGCTGTGTATATGTACCACTTCTTCTTTATCCATTACTCTGTCCGTGGACATTTAGGTTGCCACATCCATGTCTTGGTTATTGTCAATAGTGCTGCTATGAAAATTGGGGTCCATGTATATTTTTGAATTATGGTTTTCTCCAGATATATGCCCAAGAGTCAGGTCATATGTAGTTCTATGCTTAGTTGTTTAAGGAATCTCCATATGGCTTTCTATAGTGGTTGCACCAGTGTTCATTCCCACCAACAGTTTAAGGGGGTTCCCTTTTCTCCACACCCTCCCCAGCATTTACTGTTTACAGATTTTTTGATGATGGCTATTCTGACTGGTGTGAGGTCAGAATATAGTTATATATTCATTGTAGCTTTGATTTGCATTTCTCTAATAATGAGTTACCTGAGCATCTTTTCATCTGTTTGTCCCCTCTTTTTGTATTAGTGCTTGGGGGAGACTGACACAGGAGCAGACATGAAAAAGAAGAGACTAGAACATATTCAGTTCAGTTCAGTCCAGTCGCCCAGTTGTGTCCGACTCTTTGCAACCCCATGAATCGCAGCACGCCGGCCTCCCTGTCCATCACCAACTCCTGGAGTTTACTCAAACTCATGCCCATCGAGTCGGTGATGCCATCCAGCCATCTCATCCTCTGTCGTCCCCTTCTCCTCCTGCCCCCAATCCCTCCCAGCATCAGGGTCTTTTCCAATGAGTCAACTCTTTGCATGAGGTGGCCAAAGTATTGGAGTTTCAGCTTCAGCATCAGTCCTTCCAATGAATATTCAGGACTGATTTCCTTTAGGATGGACTGGTTGGATCTCCTTGCTGTCCAAGGAACTCGCAAGAGTTTTCTCCAACAACACAGTTCAGAAGCATCAATTCTTTGGTGCTCAGGTTTCTTCACAGTCCAACTCTCACATCCATACATGACTACTGGAAAAACCATAGCCTTGACTGGATGGACCTTTGTTGACAAAGTAATGTCTCTGCTTTTTAATATGCTGTCTAGGTTGGTTGTAAATTTCCTTCCAACATATTAGGAGGCAAAGAGAAAGGACCCAATGGAGGCAGTCTGACTGCAGGGCTAGGAGAAACAGGAAATACGTATCAGAGAATGCTCCAGGAGTTACCACATGGAAACACAGAATTTTGGAAAGGCAAGTATCTCCGGCGGCATCGAAACCAACCCTGCAACTTGCAGATTTGGGAACCAAAACCTGTTTACAGGAGCAATGGCTGGGTAGCGGGATTCATGTCCACGGCTCCATCTGTGATTGGACACAAACCATTCAATTCACGGCTGAGCTGAGAGGATGTGAGAATCCAGATGCAGAGACACACGATGATGATCATGAGAAGCACCCTGTGTCCACAGCTTTCCGATATGGTGGGAAAGCGCTGACGGCCAGATGTGTGTGCCCTCTAGGTGCAACTCCTGTGACTAAGCTCGAGAGGTCATGAGTCGAAAGGTAACACAAACTGAAGGACGCAGAAATGGATGATTCCAGCCAGGTCTGAGCTTTCTAATACGCACTGTGGCCCGCCAGGTTCATCTTGTCCATAGAATTCTCCATGCGAGCAGCCTGGAGTGGGTTGCCATTTCCTCCTCCAGGTGATCTTCCCGACCCAGGGATCGAACCCGTGTCTCCTGCATTGCAGGTGGATTCTTTACCATCTGAGGCACCACGGAACCCCCCTCCCACCCTAACCAAAGAGTAATACTTGCCTCAGAAGATTCTTTCTAAAAAAAAATTTGTACAGACACCATTTTTAAATGCCCACACGGTGGTAGGTATTCAGCAAATCTGACTCTCTGCCATCTCTCAAAGACCAGTAAGGAGAATTTATTTTTGTTCTCTCAGATTTCCCTGATAACTGTTTTGTTTTTTTTTTTTAATTAAAGAAAAGAAAATTTGTCTTAATTTCAGTCTCTCAGGCATGTTTCAATAATTGTTTCAAAACTGCCAGTTGTTTCAAAAGTTGCCAACTGCCAACTGCTGAATTCTCAGCCTGAATTCCAACGGCTGTGATTGGGTTGGATGGCAGGTTCTTGGGTGTGGCTGGAAGCTAGAATCAGAAGGAAAATCCTGAGACCAGAGCACCGTACCATTTATAGGATATATGGAATGCGCTCATACACAAACCTTTCTGTTGAATATGAAAAAGTTGAATAGTGATATATGTTTCATTTTGCCTGCATGTAAAAAACAAATTTGGAGTTTCACACACACACACACACAAATCCACTTTTCATTTCACACAGGTATATACTCAAAAATCAGATGATAATGCTCTCAACAAAAGTTTCCAAAGATCTTTTTTGTTTTCTGAATTAAGGGCAACAAGTTTCCTTGGAAAACTGTGGATCTGTTTTGTTGTTTTTTTTTTTTCTCCCAGTGGAAATCATCTCCCCCCACCCAATACATTTCCTAAAATATGTGTACTGTGCTGGCTTTAGAAGTATTCATGGACTCTCTCCAGCTCTAAATTGGTAGAGAAATTGTTGCAATCCTGTGTGTCGAAAAGCGTACTGTGTCTTGCCAAAATAATGAAATCTTTTGGCGATCGGCCCATGGACGCACAGCTGCATGACCATCAGAGCCTAAACCCGAGAAGATCAGCAAACTAGCCTGGCTCTGCCGTGTCACGCCACCTCCCGCGTCTCACATCAGAGAAAGTCAGCTTTCTCTGAAACGCTCAGAGGAGAGCCCCTTTCCCACCGTGATGAGTGTTGAGAAAACTGGGTCTCACATTATCACAGCTACTGATCCCAATAAAGGGGATTCTAACCATCAAGAGCTCTCTTAGTTGCAATGAAAATCGAAACCAACAAAAAATTAAAATGGAAAAAAAAAAGTGAATCAAGGTAGCTATTATCAGAAAACCACCCTCTCACTGTCTTTTTTTCCTCAGGTCAACTGTGCCATTAGGCATATCATCAAGTCTCTTCAAATAGATCCGTCAGGGGAATTGTTTATTGAAGATCAAGTATATTTCCTTAGCATCCAGATTCTCCACTGCTCCTTTGCTATGGCATTTTTGGGCACAGTACTGAAATTCCCAGTAACAGCCCATGGTTACTTCTCAGGTTAAAAAGATACTATGTATACTTGGAACTTGGGCTTCCCTGATAGCTCAGTTTGTAAAGAATCCGCCTGCAATGCAGGAGAGCCCGGTTCAACTCCTGGGTCAGGAAGATCCCCTGGAGAAGGGATAGGCTACCCACTCCAGTCTTCTTGGGCTTCCCTTGTGGCTCAGCTGGGAAAGAATCTGCCCGCAGTGTGGGAGACCTGGGTTCGATCCCTGGGTTGGGAAGATCCCCTGGAGAAGGGAAAGGCTACCCACTCCAGTATTCTGGCCTGGAGAATTCCATGGACTTTATAGTCCATGGGGTTGCAAAGAGTAGGACGCGACTGAGCGACTTTCACTTTTTATACTTGTAAGTTACATAAGATTGTACATCAGCCATACTCTAATTAAAAGTATTGAATATGCTAAAAAAAAAAGTATTAATAATGAAGAGAAAGTGACACCTTTACAGTGGAAGAAATCTGGAGATAACACTTTAACTAAATGAGGAAACGTCTCCAGGGGAAATCCACGTGGCATGCCCCTGACGTGACGCACTGGTAAAAACACAGCTTCACCACCACCCAGGCAGCATCCTGAATCTTGATAGAATGACCAGGAAAAATCTGACAAAGCCAGAATGAGGTGCCTTCTACAAAGACAAAAGCCTCTAGTCGTAAAACATACCAATGTTGTGAGATGCAAAGGAAGGCTGAGGACCACTTCCTGATGAAAGGAGACTGGAGACACGGGACAGTGAATACAAGGAGCGCTGGATGGGCCAGACCCTGAGCCAGAGAAAACAACGCTGGACAGGGCATTATCGGCACAAGTAGTGAAATCTAACAGCAGACCAAATATGAGACTATAGGGCTACACCCACGTGAAAGCCTCTGAATGTGATCATTCCACAGCCGTTACGTAAGAGATACATGCTAAAACACTGAAGGGTAAAAAGTCGTCATGTCTGCAACTTATGTAAGAGATACATGCTAAAACATTGAAGGCTAAAAAGTCCTGACATCTGCAACTTAGTTTTAAATGGATGGAAAAATGAACAACTCTAAGTATATACATACACCTATATCTGTATATAACTATCTAGAGAGAACGTGATAAAGCAAATAAAAGTTAATATCTGGTACAACTTACGTAAGAGATACAAGCTAAAAACACTGAAGGATAAAAAGTCATGGCATCTGCAACTTACATAAGAGATACATGCTAAAACATTGAAGGGTAAAAAGTCAACGGCATCTGCAACTTACGTAAGAGATACATCCTAAAACATTTAAGGCTAAAAAGTTGTGATGTCTGCAACTTAGTTTTAAATGGATGGAGAGATGAACAACTCTTACTATACACATACACCTAAATCTATATCTATCTATCCAGAGAGAACGTGATAAAGCAAATAAAAGCTAATATCTGGTACATCTAGATTAGGGTCAGAAGCTAGAAACCAGGGACCAAATCTGATTTAGAAACCATTTTCATAAGTAAAATTTATTAGGACACAGCCACACCCACTCACTAATGTATTAGTCTGTGGTTGCGTCTGTGCTACACAATAGCTGGGCTGAATAGTTGCAACAGTTTGTATGGCTAAAGAAAATGAAAGTTGCTCAGTCGTGTCCTATTCTTTGCGACCCCATGGACTGTACAGTCTGTGGAATTCTTCAGGCCAAAATACTGGAGTGGGTATAGCCTTTCCCTTCTCCAGGGGATCTTCCGAACCCAGAGATCGAACCCAGGTCTTCCGCTTTGCAGGCGGATTCTTTACCAGCTGAGCCACAAAGTAAGCTCTTTTATGGCCAAGAAAGGCAAAAATATTTACTAGTCTTTGTCAACACTGTCACTGTACCCCGATTCAGAAGAAATGTATATGGAAGTACTATTCTCAGAAGTTTTCTGAAGTGTTCTAAATTGAGTTAACAATGAACACATGAAAACAAGGTCTTATGATAGCCACAGGGAAGTATATTCAATATCCTGTGATAAACCATCATGGAAAAGAAATTTTAAAGAATGTGTATATGTGGATAACTGAGTCATTTTTCCGTACAGTGGAAACTAAGGCAACATTGTAAACTAACTGTAGTCTAGTTTTTTAAAAAAGTGAATACATCAAGGACTCTTAAAACGACTCAGGATCACAAACCTTGCCTGATATGCTGCAGTCCACGGGCTCACAAAAAGTCGGACAGGACTGAGCGACTAAATAACCACAGATTTCCTTTAGCAGGCATCACTGAAATCTAGTACAGACGTGGATTTGTTGGCAGAAGGTGATTTAAAAAATAGTAAAGGGGTGATGGGAATTTGCTGCATGCCTCAGGAAACTCAAACTGGGGCTCTGTAACCACAGAGAGGGGTGGGATGGGGAGGGAGGTGGGAGGGGGGGTTTCAAGAGGGAGGGGACACGGGTATAAGTATGGCTGATTCCTGCTGATGTTTGGCAGAAACCAAAAAAAAAAAAAACCCACAACGGGGGAAAGCAATTATCCTTCAGTTATAAATAAATGTAATTAAAAAAAATCAAGATAGCAAAGTGGCTATTCACAAGTTGTGGGAAGCCACGGAGAGTCAAAGACGGAGGCTTGGGACCCGAAACCTCATGCTGACTGTAGGACGGGTCTTCCCACACAGTGGTTCACAAGAACCTTCCAGGCTCTGCAAAGGTGTATAGAAAGGTTCTGCAAACAACTCTTTTTTTAAAATCTTTTTATTTGTATTGGGGTATAGCCAATTATACAGCCAATTGTAGCAATGCCAAAGAATGTGCACGCTACCGCACAATTGCACTCATCTCACACGCTAGCAAAGTAGTGCTCAAAATTCTCCAAGCCAGGCTTCAGCAATACGTGAACCGTGAACTTCCAGATGCTCAAGCTGGATTTAGAAAAGGCAGAGGAACCAGAGATCACATTGCCAACATTCGTTGGATCATTGAAAAAGCGAGAGAGTTCCAGAAAAACATCTACTTCTGCTTTATGGACTATGCCAAAGCCTTTGAGCGTGTTGATCACAACAAACTGTGGAAAATTCTGAAAGACATGGGAATACCAGACCACCTGACCTGCCTCCTGAGAAACCTGTATGCAGGTCAAGAAGCAACAGTTAAAACTCAACGTGGAACAACAGACTCGTTCCAAATAGGAAAAGGAGTAGGTCAAGGCTGTATATTGTCACCCTGCTTATTTAACTTATATGCAGAGTACATCATGAGAAAAGCTGGGCTGGATGAAGCACAAGCTGGAATCAAGGTTGCTGGGAGAAATATCAATAACTTCAGATACGCAGATGACACCACACTTAAGGCAAAAAGTGAAGAAGAACTAAAGAGCCTCTTGATGAAAGTGAAAAAGTTGGCTTAAAACTCAACATTCAGAAAACTAAGATCATGGTATCTGGTCCCATCACTTCATGGCAAATAGGTGGGGAAACAACGGAAACAGTGACAGAGTTTATTTTCTTGGGCCCCAAAATCATTGCAGATGGTGACTGCAGCCATGAAATTAAAAGACGTTTACTCCTTGGAAAAAAAAGTTACGAGTAACCTAGACAGCATATTAAAAAGCAGAGACATTACTTTGCCAACAAAGGTCTGTCTAGTCAAAGCTATGGTTTTTCCAGTAGTCATGTATGGATGTGAGAGTTGGATTATAAAGAAAGCTGAGCACCGAAGAATGGATGCTTTTGAACTGCGGTGTTGGAGAAGACTCTTGAGAGTCCCTTGGACTGCAAGGAGATCCAACCAGTCCATCCTAAAAGAAATCAGTACTGAATATTCTTTGGAAGGATTGAAGCTGAAGCTGAAACTCCAATCCTTTGGCCACCTGATGTGAAGAACTGACTCATTTGAAAAGACCCTGATGCTGGGAAAGATTGAATGCAGAAGGAGAAGGGGACGACAGAGGATGAAGTGGCTGGATGGCATCGCCGACTCAATCGACATGAGTTTGGGTAAACTCCGGGTGTTGGTGATGGACAGGGAGGCCTGGCATGCTGCGGTTCATGGGGTCAGACATGATTGGGCAACCGAACTGAACTGAACTTATAGTCAATTAACAATGTCGTGATGGTTTCAGTGGGACAGCAAAGGGACTCAGCAATACATATACATGTATCCATTCTCCCCCAAACCCCCCTCCCATCCAGGCTGCCACATGACATTGAGCAGAGTTCCCTGTGCTGTCCAGCAGGTCCTTGCTGGTTCTCCATGTTAAACACAGCCGTGTGTCCATGTCCATCCCAAACTCCCTGACTATCCTTTCCCCCATCCTTCCCCCTGGTGACCATAAGGTTATTACAGAGTATTGAGCAGAGTTCCCTGTGCTGTCCAGCAGGTCCTTGCTGGTTCTCCATGTTAAATACAGCAGTGTGTCCATGTCCATCCTAAACTCCCTGTCTCTTTCCCCCATCCTTAACTGTCAGACAAACAGGTGTTTTAAAAACAGTCTCAGGAACCCTGATGGTGCCAGAGTAGCCCTCTCAACCTGGAGTCCCGGCGTAAATTCACGGTGGGTATGTGATGACCCCAATCACCCCCTTCCCTTGTCTCGGCTTCTAATTATAAACACAGGAAGCAAGTTCACTCGGCCTCGTGGTCCAGTTTGCCTCTGAAAAAGGGCCTCCCTCCTTTGTACTAAAGACACCCTCTAACGACATGAAAGCAAAATGTGTCCCATGGTGAAAACAGGAAAGAAGGATAAGCCACTTGTTTCGCTGTTGCAAACCTCTCGGTGATACATCCTGTGAAATTATCAGCTTTCAGTAGTATTTGCCCAAGCTGCCTTAAATTCATACCTAAATTCTAAAAGCGGCAGAAATCAGCCCTTCCCTGTTACAAGTCCAGTGAGGAAAAACTGATGCTGCTGTCTGGCCAAGACAGGGGCATAAGAGAAGGGTGATTTCATTGATTTTTGAATCCGCCCCATTCTTCGTCCTGATGCCATCAATTCCCCGAGGGCAATGGACTGTAGAGTCGGCCCCAGCAAACCATGTGCATGAGGAGACAGCCCTTCCTCCGGGAAAATAAAACATGTCTATTTCATCGGTGTGGGCAGAAAAACCAACAACGGCTAGGAAATATGACCTCTATGTCATTTCAAAGCCAGAAAGACACACACACACTCTCACGTGCAAAAAAATATAGTTTTTAATAGTTTGGTTATTGGCATCTCTGTCTCTTGCAGGCTACCAAATCAACCAGTCCTCATTCTCCACGAAGGACCCCCAGGTAATCAAAGTAACTCGGGAAAACCCGTCACCGCCATCCGTCAAGATTTCCCAGGCTGAGAACCGTCTTGTGTTTTCATCATTCATTCAGACTCTCTGCACAACCCGACGGGGATGCCCAGTCACAGCATCCCGGGAGCTTAACCAGCCCCGCCCCCCCCCCCCCCCCGCTCCGTGGTGAAAAGCCAGAGTGTGTAATCCGCCCAGCACGCTCTTGACAGCTCAGAGGCCAGGTCTGAAAACCCTCCTGACACACCACACACCAAGTGGAGATTAGGGGCCCCCCTGCATTCATGCGATGCTGAGATGCTGAAGCTGGTCCAGCGCTGATCCTTACCTCCAAACATATATATTTCCCTCC
The DNA here is from genome assembly GCF_019320065.1 of Cervus canadensis. Classification (NCBI taxonomy): domain Eukaryota; kingdom Metazoa; phylum Chordata; class Mammalia; order Artiodactyla; family Cervidae; genus Cervus; species Cervus canadensis. The sequence goes on from NC_057419.1 coordinate 11,206,189, forward strand.
CCACCGCCCCACCACACATTTTCTTAACAATGCACAGTTCCCAGGGAATCACGTCATCAGTGGTGTTGGAGAACCGTGTCAACCGTATTCCCTCGCTGGGTGGCCTGCTGTCGGTCTGCCCTTACGAAACCGTGCCTAAGTCAACAGCAGTGAGTGACTCTGCCATGGGTCCCTATGTTCCACCTCACAAAGCGACTTTGGAACTTATATATATGTATATATAATATGTGGTCTGGGTTAAGAAGATTTACATGAGCAACGCCTAGGTGGGATGGACGCTGCGGCTACTTAATTCCAGGCAATTGGATCTATCTGTCTGGGAGGTGAGTGACTGTCACAGCAGGTCTCCAGCAAGGACGGGGGAGCAGAGAGAGTCCTTCCAGTTGCACAAATCATCGGGATCGTCAGCGTTAATCCTTTGCAGAGAAAAGCAGCCTGTTACCACTGACGGCTTTATCTGTATCTTTGCGGTCGGGCTGTCTGACCACGTCCAGCTCCAGGAAGGCATGGCGTGCTCCTGAAAAGACGGGGGAGGTGAGCAAGGTTCGTGAGGACTTCCGTGTTTCCTGTCTCCCGCGCCAGCAGGTCAAGTCAGCCCGGCTTTGTGGACCGAGATGGGCCTCGAGCACATTACGCCATCCCTGAGCAAACCCATTCAAGATGGCCTGATGCAGTAGGTCTGCTCCAACTTGAGTGAGTCATAATATCTGTAACTTTCCAGAAGCTGAAAGACTCAGAGAGGGGGATATACTGCAGTGATGTGTGGGAGACCCTGTTCCTGTAGAACCCATTCTGCCTTTAACCCAAACTCGGAACACGCCGAGTTTCACTTGGGTGTCTCATTTCGCTGTCCTTTTACCCGGAAAAGAGTGATACTGAGCATCTTGTGTCCAGTAGAATTCCACTCTGATAAAATAACAATGAAAGCTACTTCCATCCATCCATGATGACTGGAAAAAACCACGGCTTTGACTATGCACACCTTTGTCAGCAAAGTGATGTCTCTGCTTTTTAATACGCTGTCTAGGTTTGTCATAGCTTTTCTTCCAAGGAGCCAGCGTCTTTTAACTTCGTGGCTGCAGTCACCATCCACAGTGATTTAGGTGCCCAAGAAAATGAAATCTGTTTCCACCTTTTCCCCACCTTTTAACTTTTTCCCAGCTTTTAAAAACCTTGGAGCGTGTTAAAAGTACAAGAGTGCACGTTCAACACCCATTACACACTTCTCCTGGTGGGAAAGGAAATGAAAACTACATTCCCCAGATGACCTTGTCGCAAAGACTCGGAACGTCACTTGGCCGTGCTAGTGAACCCACCGAGGTGACCTCTGAAGGAGGAAGATGCTGTTTCCTTGCCGGCCTGCTCCCCGCCCCCCATCACCATTTCTGCTATGCGGAATGTGTGGACCTGTCCAGGTTTTCTGCTGTCGTCCTCAAGTCTTTGCTGCTCAGCTTCTGGGTATCTGGAGAGTCTCCGTAGGCAAAGACCTCTGGACCTGAGATCGTTGTTCCAGAGAGATCCTTAGAGTGACCAAGAGGGTCAGCTCTGCACTGCTCTTGACTCACCTCTGGAGGTTTAGTGGAGAGCCCAATTCCTTCCGCACTTACATTTTAGAAGCACTTGATTCCCCAGATTAAACTCCTTCCAATGTGTGTACCTGGCGAGGTTTCTTCTCTTAACTGACACCCAAGCCACCAAGATGATAGATGTGCGTTCAAATCTAACCTCGATGCCATCAACAACGCAAACAGAGCCATGGCTTTATAGGTCATACCTGTGAGTGGATAACCACTCTGGTACCTCCCTACCCCCACTGCATACTCTTTGTTGGGCCACATCTGTGTGCCCAACACCCAGAGACATGTCCAACACCCATGGACACACAAGACAGACAGCCTGCTTCGATTGTGTGTGCGATGGCAGAAAAATTAATCAAGTGCAACACTAGGGATCAATACCATGGAAGAAGAGAAGTACAGACAGGGACTACGTAATCCTAGCATAAAGCTGGACAGAACTCTCCGGAGGAACAGATATTCACGCAGCAAACAGAATGCCAAGTGGGAGAAAAATGAGTAGCAGAAGCAAGTGGGATGTTCTTGTCGGATCCGACCTTCAGAAGCATGAAAATAAGGTTGTAAATCTCAGCAGTATGGATCCACCCCCAACAGTTTCTGCTGGTTTGCGACAGGAGAGACATACAGGATTTACAACACACGGGCTTCTCAGAGTAAACTTTAGCTGTTGGGAAATGAGAGCTGGGATCTTAGCCGTCCTTGGAGTAATTGCTGAATGTGTTTCCAGAAGCACAGCAGACATGATGTCAAAGTGTAAAGCGGAGGAAAGAAAATGACTCTGCTATTAAAGAAATTAATGCTCCCTTTATCAGAGACAAATGATCTAGCTTCCGTTTCTCCAAATACCCAGTGCCGTTTATAGAACCAATTCTTTAATCATCTAATAAATACAGCATGCAGAGTGCTGTTCTATGAAACAGGAACGTTATAAAGACGTTATAAAGAGCCCGCACGCTTGAAAATAACGTGTTAGGACACTCCTATATTAGAAGAGACATGTGTGGTGTTTGTGACATAGCTGGTATATTAAGACTGCTTCTTCCATTTTAGGGGAGCTTAAAAATGGTCTCATTCACACATGAGAGCATTTCCAAATTTTAGATAAGGTGCTGTTGCTCAGTAAGTCATATCCGATTCTGAGATCCTATGTCCCAAAGCACGCCAGGCTTCCCTGTCCTTCACCATCTCCCAGAGCTTGCTCAAACTCATGTCCATCGAGTCAGTGATGCCATCCACACCATCTGATCCTTTGTCGCCCCCTTCTCCTCCTGCCCTCGATCTTTTAAAGCATCAGGGTCTCTTCCAGTGAGTCGGCTCTCCCCATCCGGTGACCAAAATATTGGAGCTTCAGCATCAGTCCCTCCAATGAATTCAGGAGTGATTTCCTTTAGGGTGGACTGGTTGGATCTCCTTGCAGTCCAAGGGGACTCTCAAGAGTCTCCTCCAGCACAATTCAAAAGCCTCAGTTCTTCGGTGCTCAGCCTCCTTTATGGTCCAACTCTCATAGGCGTGTGTGACTACTGGAAAAACCATACCTCCGACCACACAGATAAGGTGTAAAACCCCACAAATCTGAGCTGGCAGCTCAGTATAACTGAGACCACTCAATCTGGCAGGATGTGTGGTTGCAGACACACAAGAGGAAAAGTAAAGGGTGGTTCGTCCACATGCTCTATCATTTTCCGTGCAATTCCTTCAGTTTATTGTCCACCTGTTATCTCCCGAGAGTGACCTAGAATGCTGTGCAAACGCAGAGCGACGTTGCAGTGACCTCAGCCAGGACACTGCTGACTGATGGTCAGTGGACGCACATCAGGAACGGCCAAACCACTGCTTTATTCCTGAGGGCACGAAGGAAGGCATTTCCACACCCTGAGGAATGCTCTTCTTCTGTGTCTTTTCATATGCTCTCAACATCTCCACGTTGTTGACACGAAACATTAGCAGCCTGCACCCGAGTCGTTAACTTTACCCGAGAAACGTGAGCGACTCAAACATGCGTTTGATTGCAAAGAGCACTCTGGGAGCTGCAGGAAGCCCAGAGTGCTAAGTACTTTTAGACTCAAACAAGACTTGTCTTTTCCACAAAAGGATGAGCTCCTCTCCCTTCTGTTATTTATTATTATTATTTTGGAAATGAAGCTGCTGCTGCTGATTGTCAATGAGACGAAGCCAGGGACCATCCAGAGCGGAGACGTCAGTTTCCTGCTGCAGCCCACCCCCGCCCGAAGCGGCCCAGGGACAAGAGAATGCTCTTGTGCCCCCCGTGATGGGTCCTCAGGAGCTTTGCAGACCACCTAGCAATCCAGGAAGGGGGGTGGGGGGCCCAGCCGCCTTTGTGTGCTGGCCCGTATTCTGTGCGTCCATTCTCCCTTCCTCCCTCCGGGGGCAGCAGCGTCGTTATCGCTGCCCCGCATGGTTAGGCAGCCGGAGGCAAAGGGCTTTTCTCTCCGAATTTCACGGCCTGATAAGATGCTGGGGGCTGTTTCCCCCGGGGACCTGAAAGCCCTCCTTTGTGAGCTGCCGGAGGGTCAGGTTAAGTCCTGCGATTTGGCTGCAGGCATCTGTTTGTCTTCAGCAAGTTCTCCTAAGGGGAGGGAGAGAGGGGAGGCGGGGTAGGGGAGAGGAAGGGAAGCCCTCTCTGAAAGCCATCTTCGGGGTAAGGGATGCAAATTCCCTCCTGCCACTTGGCAGGAATCAGGCACACGTAAATGGGCTGCCCCCCACAAGGAGAGCCCCCCACAAATCAGCTCCATTAGGTGTGAGATGCCCAGTCTTCATCCCGCAGTCTCAGCCCTCTCTTCTAGCTCAAAAATGATAAGTGAAGCAGAACCTTTGCTCAGACTCCTTAATCAGCAAGAACTGCAGAAAATAATATTAGAAACATTGAAGATGCATTTCTTGTTTTTTTGGTTTTTTTTTTTTTTGCATCATTTGCAATAAAATCATACATAGAACTGGGAAATGAATTCTTCTCAACTCAGGAACCCCGTTGGCCTGAAAGAAGAGATATTTGCTATGAAAGGCTAACAAAGAGGCCATTCTATCTGAAGACAGTCTCTATGAGAAGAGCTTTACAGGACGTGGTTAATATTGAATTATTTCTGTAAGTTATAGCTGGGGCTTCCCCACTGGCTCAGCGGTAAAGAATCCGCCTGCCAGTGAAGGAGACATAAGAGACGCAGGTTCAATCCCTGGGTGGGGAAGATCCCCTACAGGACGGCTTGGCAACCCACTCCAAGTATCCTTGCCTGGAGAATCCCATGGACAGAGCAGCCTGGCGGGCCACAGTCCATGGGGTCAGAAAGCGTCAGACACGACTAAAGCATCTGAGCAGGCATGCACGCGTAAGTTGTAGCTAAAATTCTTACTGCAGAAAGAAACTAATGGGTAGAGATGGCCCCCTAAGAAGCTAGATCACTGAATATGACCCAAACCAACAGTTCAAACACAAGAGTTTTCTAAAGTCATTATAATCAACAGATCGGTGTTTTTCCATTTTAACAGGACTGTACTCCTTTCTTTGATGTTAAGGCTATATACTTCAATAGCTCAGCTGATGTGAAGAAAAAATATACACTTTAATATCATGAGAAAATTACCAGAAATAAGTAGGTTAGTCAGACATACAGAATGCCCAAAAAGCAAAGAATTTTACAGGGAAGAAAGCAATAAACAATACATTTTATGAATCTGAAGTGTCATTATATATATATGTATATATATATATTTATATATAATATAGTTTATATATAACATATTATACAATTTATATAATATATAAACTATCATGTATAATATAACAATATATAATGTATTATATATGTATAATATAATAGATAATATAATAGAATATTTATATATATCACATATATAAAATCATATATAATATAGTATAATATATAATATAATAATAATCATATACAATATATTATAATGCAATATATATTATAATCATATATAATATGAAAGTATGTATAAGAAATCATGTATAATATACTATATAAAATATAGTATTATAATAATGTAACATAATTTATATATCATATATAATATAATACAATTAATATATTATATATAATACAATATAATATAGTATAACATATTATGTATAATTATACACATATATATGTATATTATAATAATATAATAATATATTATGTATAATTATATACATATATAATATATTATATTATAATAATATAATAACATATTATGTATAATATAATATATTATAACAATATATCATGTAATAATATGATGATGTAATATATAAATATATAATTTTATATCTATATAGATATAGATATAGATATGAAACCATACACACACACACAACAGAAAAATAAAAGCAATACACTGCCAACTATCTAATTTCCCCTTGGTGAACAAGGGAGTGATCAATAATCTGATGTGTGAGAAGAAGAGAAAAAAGAGTTTTCAAGGAAGTGGTGAGTGAAATAAAAGAATGATCCGTAACACTCACTTTTTTGGTACACTATTATTCCCTAGGATCGTTTCCACCCACTCACTGAGGTGGATGCAATTATTCTACCAGTCTTTTTAAAAGAAAGACAGTATCAGTGGAAAATCAATCTCATTTACAACTGTGCTCCTTCCTTGATTCATTAGAATACTATAAAGTACAAGACCCAAAAATCCAAACACTGAAAAGCAAATAAAACATACCTGCATACACACAGAAATACACACACTAGTTTATAGGAAATCACTGTAGATGTACTAAAGCCCATGAGATATCAGCTCAGATACTAAATGCAGACCCCAGTTAAGCCTGTGTGTTCAAGGGAATGTCACTCTGAAGGAACGTGGGTATGTGCAGGAAGCCTATTCATCTTTTCTCAAAAGAATTAAGCAAATTTCCTCGAAAGTTGATTTAAGGTTAGCGCTTAGTGCTTCAGAAACACATTGACTCTGGGTTTGTTTTGTTATTTTTTTAAATTTAATTTTAGTTTTAATTAATTTATTTTTTATTGAAGGAACTCTTTACAGAATTTTGCTGTCTTCTGTGACACCTCAACATGAATCAGCCATAGGTATACATATATCCCCTCCCTTTTGAAACCCCCTCCCATCTCCCTCCCCATCCCACTGCTTAAAGCTTTATTTTTAATTGGAGGATAAATTACTCTACAATATTGTGATGGCTTCCACCATACATCAACATGAGCCAGCCATAGGTAGACATACATCCCCCTCCCTCCCAAACCTTGTTATTATTGTTTTGATAATGGGCATGGGTTTTATTACATCAGGAATTTACAATGGGGGTAAAGGATGAAAAAGGCCATCTTAATATTACAACAGGCAACTCAAAGAATAAATTTAATGCAAAATTTTCAGGATAAAATATATGTCTAGTAGGTTTGTAATTCCGTCCATACCACCCAAAATCTGTACACAAATGTTAATGAGAGCACTACTCATTAACAGTCACAAAGTGGATACAGTCCTAACGTGTATTAACTGAGGAAGGAATAAATACAATGAAAATGTATGATGGAATATTACTTGGCAATGAAAAGGAGCAAAACCCTGATGTGATACATGGGACAGCAAAGATGAACCTTAACAATTCTGTACTCGGTGAGAGAAGCAAGGCACGCCAAACTATGGACTCTGTGATGCCATCTTTATGAAAAGTCCAGAAGGAGCCAGTCTACGCAGGGACAGAAATTGGACGAGAGGTTCTCTAGGACCGGGGACGTGAGAGAGAGGGAAAAGGCAGTGACTGCTAACATCGATGGTACTTTTCGAGGGGTGGTGTTGAAAATACCCTCTTATTGTGCAATTGGCTGCACAAGTCTATGAGTACACGAAAAACCAATGAATTATGTACATAGGTAAACTGCATGGCATGTGAATTATATCTCAATAATGCTACTACTTCTTAAAAATTGCGCTCATAACTTCATCAGTATATAATTTCTATTGACTAATAATTGAACGCGAAGGTCATATAGGTTGAGGTTTGCCAGAAAAGAGCAAAATTCTGTAAAGCAATTATCCTTCAATCAAAAAAAGAAATTAAAAAAAAAAAACGTAGTGCTGTTTGTCCCATTTCGAACAGATTCACGTTGTCAGCCACCTCCGTTCCCCTCAGTGGACTGAAGACATACATCAGTCTTTCTCACTGTGTGGGCGTGGTCCTCCCAGCCCCACACCTCACCAAGACTGGGGTTCAGTCTGAAGGAGCACCCCGGAAGAGATGTCAACAGGGACTCCGGGGTGAAGCTGCAATTGAGGACCACGGCCCAAGTGATAACGGTGACTTCAAGTCACACCCAGTCCAGAAGAAAACCCTGGCCACACGAAACTGGGGCTCTTTTGGGGACTTCTCTGGTGGTCCCGCGGTAAAGAATCTGCCTGCCAATGCAGGGGAAGTGGGCTCAATCCCTGGTCTGGGAACAGCCCACATGTTGCGGACCAACTTAGCTTGTGGGCTAAGAATCACTTAGCTTGTGGGCTAAGAATCACTCTGTGCTCTGAAACAAGAGGAGCCACTGAAATGAGAAGCTCACACACCAAAACTAGAAGGTATCTCCCGCTTGTCACAACTAGAGAAACCCCGAACAGCAAAGGAGACCCAGAGCAGCCTAAAATAAATAAATTAAAATTTTTAAGTGAGATTAAAATTTTTAAGTGGGATTAACATCTTTAAATGTTTCCACTTCCATGTTAACTTTGGAATAACTTTTTTTTTCCCCATGCAACATATTTAACCACCCTCCAGCAATAAATCTAGGAAATGCTAAAAAATAACAGCATTATCTTAAGTTTTACAGGGTAGTCAAGCATTTTTTTCTATTTGTTTTTCACCTAGAAAAAAATGACCTCTTGGAAACGAAATGACCTGTTGAAAAAAGAAATTCTAGACATACCAATGCCAAGACTCAGCACTCATTCATGGATTCCTGACATTGCAATATGGTATCTGGGAAAAGGTCACTACAATGAAACAAAATAGAAGCTGCCTTTGCAACTTGAAATCCTTGGACTCTTTTCCCATCAATGTAGCAAAGTGATGTACCATCCTGAGATGCTCAGATCAGTTCAGTTCAGTTCAGTTCAGTCGCTCAGTCCTGTCGGACTCTTTGCAACCCCATTAACCTCAGCACTCCAGGCCTCTCTGGCCATCACCAACTGCCGGAGTCCACCCAAACTCATGTCCATTGAGTCCATGATGCCAGCCAACCATCTCATCCTCTCTTGTCCCCTTCTCCTCCTGCCCTCAATCTTTCCCAGCACCAGGGTCTTTTCAAATGAGTCAGCTCTTCGCATCAGGTGGCCAAAGTATTGGAGTTTCAGCTTCAGCATCACTCCTTCCAATGAACACCCAGGACTGACCTCCTTTAGGATGGACTAGTTGGATCTCCAAGAACTAAAGAGCCTTTTGATAAAAGTAAAAGAGAGTGAAAAAGTTGGCTTAAAGTTCACCATTCAGAAAACTAAGATCATGGCCTCCAGTCCCATCACTTCATGGCAAATAGATGGGGAACCATTGGATGACTTTATATTTTTGGGCTCCAAAATCACTGCAGATCGTGACTGCAGCCATGAAATTACTTCAGTATTCTTGCCTGGAGAATCTCATGGACACAGGAGCCTGGCAGGCTACAGTCCATGGGATCGCAAAGAGTCAGACATGACTGAGCAACTAACGCACTAACACTACTCCTTAGAAAGTTATGACCAACCTAGACAGTGTATTAAAAAGCAGAGACATTACTTTGCCAACAAAGGTCTGTCCAGTCAAAGCTATAGTTTTTCCAGTGGTCATGTATGGATGTGAGAGTTGGACTATAAAGAAGGCTGAGTGCCAAAGAATTGATGCTTTTGAACTGTGGTGTTGGAGAAGACCCTTAGAGTCCTTTGGACGGCAAGGAGGTCCAACCAGTCCATCCTAAAGGAAATCAGTCCTGAATATTCACTGGAAGGACTGATGCTGAAGCTGAAGCTCCAATCCTTTGGCCACCTGATGCACAGAACGGACTCATTTGAAAAGACCCTGACGCTGGGAAAGATTGAAGGCAAGAGGAGAAGGGGACGACAGGCGATGAGATGGCTGGATGGCATCATCGACTATGGACATGAGTTTGAGTAAACTCCAGGAGTTGGTGATGGACAGGGAGGCCTGGCGTGCTGCAGTCCATGGGGTTGCAGAGTCAGACACGACTGAGCGACTGAACAGAAACAAATCAAGATTGTCTCGATTAATGTTCCTGGGGCACTTTTGAAACTTTTATGTAAAGAAGTCACATCTGTTAGTCTCCAAGAGAAGGACTACATTCCCTCTTATCTGTAAGCAGTAAGCAAGCAGAGTTACTATGTTCCACATTGTTGAGAAAAGGCCTAACAACTCCAGGAAGATGAAGGACATGGGGAAAAGTGAATCGTTACATTACTGAAATTCCCTCACTCTGCTCAGATGAGCCAAAGGAGTGCTTTAAAGGCACACATTTTGATTGCATCTCATCTGGGCACTGTGTTCTGTTCCACTCAGCCATCTAATTGAGGGCAACAAATACCATCAAAACTTTCCATTTCTATAGTACTAAGCATCAGAAACCTGGTGAGGTTCATTTAATTGTAATGATGTCATAAACTGTTAGATGAGCCGATTAAAATCATGCTTCTTGGGTTAACCTTCATAGTGGGAAATACTTTAAATGTTTCTTTGAAAGTGGACCGATACAATATATTAAGATAATTATATAAAGAGAATTCTAAAACAAAGGAAATAAATTTAATCATGTCAAGTAATTGCTAAAAGAAGGTATTCAACAAACTTCAAACTAAGCTACTATTGACTGTAAGTCTGGAATCTAAAATAAGCAAAATAATTCAAAAGTGGGAAAGTTGCTTTTTTTTTTTTTATCATTTTGCTATACCTAAGGCAAGCTGAAGAACAAAACTTCTTAAATATGTATTAATTTTATATTCTTTGGGCTTCCTTGGTGGCTCAGACAATAAAGAGTCTGCCTGCAATGCAGGAGACCCAGATTTGATCCTTGGGTTGGGAAGATCTCCTGAAGGAGGGCGTGGCAACCCACTCCAGTATTCTTGCCTGGAGAATCCCACGGACAGAGAAGCCTGGCGGGCTACACTCCACGAGGTCGCAATATACTGTCACTTTACAAAATTAAAGAACCATAGAAACTTGCTACTCTACTTTTATTAACAATCTGATGTTTTTAAATTACTTTTCATTGGAGTACAATGACTTTATAATATTGTGTTACTTTCTTCTGTATGACAGAGTGAACCAGCTATATGTACACATATATTCCCTCTGTCTTGAATCCCCTCCCACCACCCCCCTTCCTCTCCTCCAGATCATCCAGAGTACTCTTAGTAGTGAAATCGCTCAGTCCTGACCCCACCGACTGTAGATGGCCCAGGGACTGACACGTGTCCGACTCTTTGCAACCCCAGGGACTGCAGCACGCCAGGCCTCCCTGTCCATCACCAGCTCCCGGAGCTTGCTCCAACTCGTGTCCGTTGAGTCGGTGACACATCTTGGCTTTCCCCAGCGCAAAGTGGGGCCCCCGCAAGAACCAGCCATTTCTGAGGTACGCCTTCTCAGGACAGCCCTCATTCTCCAGGTGCTTAAGCAAATTCCCCAGGGTTGCACCTGAAGCTCAAAGCTCAGGGCTCCTCACCCACCACGAGCCCTCTCAAAGGACCCTGGAAGAAGTCCATGTACAAAATTTACATAGCTAACAAATCTTCATTTATTTCTCTTAACTATAGAAGGAGATCAAACCAGCCCATCCTAAAGGAAAGCAACCCTGAACTTTCATTGGAAGGGCTGATGCTGGAGCTGAAACTCCAATTCTGTGGCCACCTGATGGGAAGAACTGACTCATGTGAAAAGACCCTGATGCTGGGAAAGATTGAAGGTGGGAGGAGAAGGGGACAGCAGAGGATGAGATGGTTGGATGGCCTCACCGACTCGATGGACGTGAGTTTGAGTAAACTCTGGGAGTTGGTGATGGACAGGGAGGCCTGGCGTGCTGCAGTCCATGGGGTCGCAAAAAGTCAGACACGACTGAGCGACTGAACAACAAGAAACTGCATGATGACTTCTGTTTCACACAGCTCCATCACATGATGGGGACAGGCTTTATTTCTGGCAAAGGGTCGGTCGGTATCAAGTTTGATCTGCCGCCCACGACAGCTGCCAGGGCATTCTGCCACGGTCCCCGCGTGGAGACATGCTATCGCGTCTTCCAGAGGACGGAGGTCTCCAGGGTCCGTCCTGGGTGTGAAACTGTTCCCTCTGTCCGCTTCGGCCCTGTCCATGTGTCCTTTTATAAAAACACCCTCCAGGTCTCCTGAACGATCAGGAAGGGACACGTGAGAATAAGAGGGTGTCAGATCACGTTCTACTTGTAAAGACAGAACAACACTGTCAGAACGGAGAGGCAACCAGAAGATGGGGTAAATAGGACAACTGTGTGTGTGTGCGTGTGCGTGTGTGTGCGTGTGTGTGTGTGTGTGTGTGTCTGTGTGTGTGTAAGAGACGCTCAGTCTTGTACAACTCTTTCTGACCCCATAGACTGTAGCCCACCAGGCTCATCTGTCCGTGGGATTCTCCAGGCAAGAATACTGGAGTGGGTTGCCGTTCCCTTCTCCAGGGGATCTCCCCGACCCAGGGATCAAACTGCGGTCTCTCCAGCATTGCGAGCAGGTTCTTTACCATCTGAGCCACCTGGGAAGCCAAACGCACAATTACACACACAATAAAGAAAAGAGACAGCCAACAAGAGCGGATGGAAGACACCCTCTTATCGGACACAGTCTGATGATGGCAACTGGTACCTTCAGGAAGGAGCCTGTCCTTTTAACCACAGGGCCAAGTCCAAGGAGAGGTACAGACAGGCGGGAGGGGTGAGGGGGGGATGCAATTTGTAATCACAGAGGGAGGACTGGGTGAAAACTCTGTGAAAAGGGAGTCAAGGCTTAACTGCACTAGTTTATCAATGGAAGACATTTCAAAGCCCTAAAAGGAAAATCGCTAATGACCATTGCTAATGAATCATTCCACAGATTCTCATGCAAATGTCCCCGGGGTGGCTTTGATCGGCATTGACACCTGAAAGAAAGCAGCAGTCTCTGCACTCTGGACAGATGACTGGGAAGAAATGGCCAGGCCAGGACACAGAGCCCCGCGCCGCCTACCCTGGGAACGCCGGGACGGCTGGCGCGGGGTGGCTGGGCACGGGGGTCCTTCCCAGCCCACCCGAGGGACTCGGAGATGCTCGGAGGTGGCCCGACCACCTCTCAAACCGCAAAACACGTAGCCTGCTCAAAAGCAGACGGCCTTCTCACGCCCTCTGTCTTCGAACCAATGCAAATCACTTCCCAGGGCCCTCCAATAGTACTCTGGCCATGAAAAGGACCCCAGAATACATTAAGGCCTCGAACTGGGGGGAGAACACATGAAATAAAATTCGCCAGAGAGTGGCAAAGTGATAGAACTCTAGGGCGAAGAGAAGATTACTAGGCAGGAATTAGAGAGAAATCCTTTTCCAGGACCGCATTCGCATCTACTAGGTGGCCAAGTGGCCTGACATTCATTTTTTATCAGATTATTTAAAAACAAGAGTGTGAAGGATGGGCTGCTGATTTGTGGACTACGCAAGTGGGTGTTCTAAAAACCATTTAAAATGCTACTAAATCAAGAAACAATTTCCCCAGCTGAGATTTCTGCACCGGCTTCCCACAAGGTCATTCAATAAAAACACTTCAGAGTGGAGAACCGCACAGAAAGAAAGTACTGAGATGGCTCTGCTCTAATCTACGTGAAATAAACGCCTGTCAAACCAGTAGTTCAGCTGGAATTGCATTTCCTGTCCTAAAGGTTCCATCGTAATTAGTGAGGCAAGGGATTGGGGGTCGGGGCCAGGCTGAAATACGCGGACAGACACGGTGGACAGTAGCCACAGACCATGGGGATGGGCCAGCGGCGGCCTGGGGTACATCAGAGCCTCGGGCTTTCTTTTTAGGAATGATTTTCAATGATACACTTATTCAAAAAAGATAGAAAAATGACCTTCATTGGAAGACAATGAGAAGAGATAAGAGGAAATGAACCATAAAGAAGGCTGAGCGCCGAAGACCTGATGCTTTTGAACTGTGGTGTTGGAGAAGACTCTTGAGAGTCCCGTGGACTGCAAGGAGATCCAGCCAGTCCATCCTAAAGGAAATCAGTCTTGAATACTCATTGGAAGGACTGATGCTGGAGCTGGAAACTCCAGTACTTTGGCCACCTGATGCGAAGAGCCGACTCATTGGGAAAGACCCTGATGCTGGGAAAGACAGAAGGGGATTTCAGAAGGTGAGATGGTTGGACGGCATCACCGACTCAATGGACATGAGTTTGCGTAAACTCCGGGAGTTGGTGATGGACAGGGAGGCCTGGCGGGCTGCAGTCCATGGGGTCATAAAGAGTCGACACGACTGAGCGACTGAATAACAAGGGGAAATAAGGACAGGATGAGGACTCAATAATCAGATACCAGATTACACCCTGTGGAGGTCTTAACACAAATACTGGTCTCAGCTTGTGACCAGCCAACAGGAAACGGAGACCCTGATCAGTCCACACGATTCAAGTTTGCAGAGGTCACAAGCAAGTAGGCTGCAGGAACAATTGTTCTCAACGCAGATACCAAACAGAACATTCTGATACCGTCCATGAGGAGCCCCTTCTGATGACAGAACTTACACCACAGGGAAGGCTTCCCTGGCGGCTCAGTGGTGAAGAATCTGCCTGCCAATGCAGGAGGCGTGGGACCGATGCCCACGGTCGGAAAGACCCCCTGGAGAAGGGAACGGCAACCCACTCCAGTATTCTTGCTTGGGGAATCCCATGGACAGAGGAGCGTGGTGGGCAACAGTTCATGGGGTCTCAAGAGTCAGACATGACTGACTGGGCATGCATGCATATCTCTTTATAAGACATCTTCTGGGTTTGGGGATTTTGAGGAAGAGAGAAGAGACCAAGATCATGGTACAGCCCTGTGTGGACACGTCCACCTGAACCCACCATCACTTGGCTGAGTTGTTCTCCTGGGTGGAAAGGAAGTGCCCCGGTGATGATCTCGTGGTGTCCACCCAGCAGGTGAAGTCGCCTCTCCATCCTTGGAGTCATCCTGGATGCCCTGCTCTCTCAGCTCCCAACTGTGACCCCATCCATCACAGTTCTTGGCGACTCCACCTTCAAAATCCATCCCAAACATGTACCCTCTCCCCTGACTTCCTCCAGAGACGCAGCCCATAGCTCAGGTGGTAAGGAATCTGCCTGCCAATGCAGGAGATCCAGGTTCCATCCCTGGGTCGGGAAGATCCCCTGGAGAAGGGAAAGGCTACCCACTCCAGTATTCTTGCCTGGAGAATCCCATGGACAGAGGAGCCTGGCGGGCTACAGTCTAAGCGTCACAAAGAGTCAGATACAACTGAGAGAAATGTGCTTAGCAGGAGCCTTTTGCTAAATAAACACTCCCTTCCCCAAACTCCGTCTCTCCCCCAAATCTGCTTGCTCTCCTCGCCACCTGCCGTTAATTTAGATTTGCTTCTTGCATGTCTTGTTTCTCCTCTACCCTAGATGGTCCTCCGTGAAGATGTGGAGTGTGTGCAACACTTTCATTCTAGAATCACCAGAGTCCTGTACAGTATCAGGCAAAGAGTAGGCACTCTATACACGTTCAAAGCAGGAGTGAGGAATGAACAGATACGGGGCCATGTCTTTGTTCTCCAGCTGAAGTGGTGAGTGCCAAGCAGAGTGCCAGGTGCTGGGTGATCAGTGGGCACCAAAATAGACATGGCTCAGCTTCCAAGGGGACTTCTCAGTTGGCTCCCTGGGCACTGGCCTCAGCGGGATGAAATTCAAGGCTTCGCGTTTCAGCTTTGGCCTCAGACTGTCTCTGGTCTCACTTTCAAAGGCCAAACCATCCAGGCCCAGGGCCAGAGCTGACACCTCTTTTGCCAGCCGTGTGCCCTTGAAACTGACCTTGTGTGTTTCCCATCATTGGTCTGCATCAAGGGAGGCAGAGGTTCCTGGTACAGGATGCCGGCACTGGCATTTAGATATTTACAAACGACATTCAACAAAACTGAATACAACTCCCCCTTACAAAGAAATCTGTCCTCTGCTAGCCGGAAATATCAATGTAATCCCCATAAAAGAAAGAACAGCTGTGGTCCTGGTGAAGGTCAGTCTCTATGCCGTTTGCCCAATAGCAACAAGATATATTTCTGACCTTTGGCTACAAATTCACCATGATGAGGACCAAAAAAAAAAATGTCCATGTTTGATGCTTTCAAACTGTGGTGCTGGAGAAGACTCTTGAGAGTCCCTTGGACTGCAAGGAGGTCCAACTGGTCCATCCTAAAGGAAATCAACCCTGAATATTCATTGGAAGAACTGATGTTGAAGCTGACACTCCAATATTTTGGCCACCTGATGCGAAGTACTGACTGATTGGAAAAGACCCTGATGCTGGGAAAGACTGAGGGCAGGAGGAGAAGGGGGAGCCAGAGGATGAGATGGTCAGATGGCATCACTGCCTCAAGGGACTCGAGTTTGGGCGAGCTCCGGGAGATGGTGAAGGACAGGGAGGCCTGGTGTGCTACAGTCCCTGGGGTTGCAAAGAGTCAAACACGACGGAGATACTAAACAAGAACAACAAAATATATGTCTGATCTTTTGCTACAGATCTACTACGATGACAAAAAGCCCATGTTGAGCAAAAGACAAGAGTTGCTATTCCTGCTTCTTGCTTTTTATCTGCATTTAATCCACCAAGTGGCTCAGATGGTAAAGAGCCTGCCTGCAGGGCGGGAGACCCGGGTTTGATCCCTGGGTCGGGAAGATCCCCTGGAGAAGGAAATGGCAGCCCACTCCAGTACTCTTGCCTGGAGAATCCCATGGACGGAGGAGCCTGGCGGGCTACAGTGCATGGGGTCGCAAAGAGTCGGACACGACTGAGCGACTTCACGAATCCACCAAGTACAGGAACTGTAAGCAGATTTTTAAAGAACTGAACACAGAAAGCCTTTAACTTCTGTCCAGTAGCAGAACTTAGCCCAGGGCCTGAGCCAGCAGGCCATCTGGCCTGAGCCCATCTGTGCCCCATGACCACAGAGCTCACTACAGGGAGCTGGCCTGACTCATCTCCTTGTTGATGACACCCCTAGAATCCTCAATGAGCTCCTTAAACCAGGGGATGGTGTGGTCATTCAGGGCTTGGCAACTTCGGGCCAAACTAGCCTGACACCTGTTTCTCTGCAGTCCACGATCTAACTGCAATTTTTTTTAAAATAATTTTTTAAATTTATTTTTATTTTTGGCTCCGCTGGGTCTTCACAGCTGTGTGGGCCTTTGTCTAGCTGTGGTGGGTGGGCGTCTCATTGTGGTGGCTTTCTCTTGGGGTGGATCGTGGGTTTCAGGCCACAGGGGCTCAGCAGTTGTGATGGAAGGGCTATTAGCTGCTCCCCGGCGTGTGGGATCCTCCCAGATCAGGGATCCAAGCTTTGTCTCCCGCACTGGCAGGCGGATTCTTTATCACTAGGGCCACTTGGGAAACCTAATATATTTCATATAATTAAATTTATTTCATTTTAAAAATTAATTTTAAAAAGAAAGTCAATTTACAAAACTAATTTTAAAAACAAACTAAAACAAATTACTTACATGTAAGGAATTTCATTAATAATTAGATTTAATGCATAAATTATTTTAAAACACAAATTAATTCAAGAAACAAGTTAATTTTTAAAGTAAATAAAATGGTTGGAAGAGATCACACGAAGAACAAGAGTTTCACAGTATCGGACAGTTACGTGGAAACCCAACGTCAATGTCCAGAACCCAGGTGGGACAGCCACACGAGCCTCACAATGCCCGCTGCCCTCAGCTGCTCCCAGGAGGGCAGGACTGAGTCGGTGCTACGGGGCATTCGGCCCCGCAAAGTCCCAAGTCCCTGTCCTCTGGCCCCTTTAGAGAAAAACGTGTCAAGTTCATCACTCCACCCCAGGCGACGGCAGGAAGCTGGGACATGGCCAGTCCTCCTCAAATCTGTATCAAATTCCCATGGGCAGAACTCTCACCTCTGGAAAGAATCCGAGACCTCAGAATCGTTTACTTTGCTCTCAGAGCATTAGTCGCTCAGTCGTGTCTGACTCTTTGAGACCCACCAGGCTCCTCCGTCCATGGGATTCTCCAAGCAAGAACACTGGAGTGGGTTGCCAGTCCCTCCTCCAGGGGATCTTCCCTTCAGCCAGGGATCGAACCCAGGTCTCCTGCCTTGCAGGTGGAGTCTTTACCGTCTGAGCCACCAGGGAAACCCCCCTTTCAGTAGCATCAACACAGCTGTGCCCTGACGGGTACAAAGCAAGTTGATCACCTCTATGAACTTCCATGGCCAGGAGGAAAGGGAGAGCGTGGTTTTAATCTCTGGGCATCATTCATCCCAGTCCAGCAACATCAGGGTAGTCGGCATAAATGGGAGGTAGGTTCCCTCGGTTTTGCAGAATCTGAGAATTGATACCGAAGCCAGTGATCATGGACACCAATACGTCCCTCCCCCAACATGGTCCTGCCCCTCAAGAGCAGCACCTGTGATGAAGAGAACAGAAGGAAGGAACCCAGGTGCTGAAAGAGGTCAGTAGGATGTAGGTCGGCAACACCTAACCCACGCCCTCCATATTCCCAGCACCTTCATAAGACCTCTTGTTGCATTTCTGCAATTGCCTCCAAGGTGAAGAACCACCCCTCACTCCTTATATTCTAGCAGGGTTTCCCTGGTGACTCAGCAGTAGAGAACCCGCCCGCCCATGCAGGAGACATGGGTTTGATCCCCCAACCCACTCCAGTACTCTTGCCTGGAAAATCCCGCGGATGGAGGAGCCTGGCAGGCTACAGTCCATGGGGTCGCAGAGAGTCGGACATGACTGAGCGACTTCACTTTCACTTTCCAGGAAAATCTGGAGGAGGAAACCCATCCTAGCATTCTTGCCTGCAGAATCCCAAGGACAGAGGAGCCTGGCGGGCTACAGTCCACGCAGTCGCCAAAGAGTCAGACACGACCGGGTGACTGAACGACAATAATACCATAGCAAGGAGGCTCCTGACACCAGAATAGTCTAGACCCAGCAGTGCTGGTGAAGAACACAGGCTTTGAATGGGTAAGAAAGCCCCACTGTGAGACGCCGTGTGAACCCGGCAACTTATGTAGCAGTTCCCTGCCTCGATTTTCTGATCAATACCACGGGGACAAAAAGACACCTCCTGGTCCTGCCTACTGCTACGCAAGGCACCCACCTTTCTCTTTCACCCTAGCAAACGACCTGCCTACACCCTGTTCACGTAGCTCACCCTGGGAGTTTTGTATTCCCTGGACCAGTCCCTGGTCCACAGTTCAAAAGCATCAATTCTCCAGCGCTCAGCTTTCTTTAGGGTCCGGCTCCCACATCCGTTAGAAAGGAGGAGTGTAAGAATTTAGGAATTCAGGAGTGCGCGCACCGGTTGTCTGCGACATGGTGAGCGACCTTGAAAGCGAATGCTATACATTCTGCGGTGGCCAGGAGGGAACCGCAGACAAGCTGGTTTTGTAGTGAATGAAACCGTGGCGTCTCTCCAAGACGCGGAGATTGGCATCGCCTGTGAGAAGTGCCCTTCAAGGCGGTATTTCCTCCCAGCCTCCAGACATCTTGATAACTGGAAAATTCGACCCTTGGAGGGCTCCGTTCAACCTTCGGAGTCCTGGGATCATAGCCAAGAGCTGACACCATCACCACATGCCGGCAATCCACTTTTCCGCTACCCACCCCGGACAAGCACGCCGAAGTATTCACAGGAGGAGCAGTCTGGGAGAAAATACATCCTGCTCCAAGGCAACCAGACACGTGAAGAGAACTGAAACTCCAGTCATCACCCATGGGTGCAGATCTGTGAACATAAACTCCGTCCATATTCTTCCACCAAGCCCTACCCCATCAGATGCTCTCATCGGTTGCTGACCCTTTCCCTCCAAATCCCAGGACGTATCTGAGAAAATTCAAGTCTAAAATGAAGAGGAAAGTGAGCTTACACTTTGCTGGTAAGAGATTCAAGCTTTCCTGGGGGGCTTCCCTCATAGCTCAGTCGGTAAAGAATCTGCCTGCAAGGCAGGAGACCCCCCAGATTCGATCCCTGGGTTGGGAAGATCCCCTGGAGAAGGCAATGGCAACTCACTCCAGTATCCACGCCTGGAGAATCCCACGGACAGAGGAGCCTGGCGGGTTACAGTCTATGGGGTGGCAAGAGCTGGACACGACTGAACGACTAAGCGTACACAGTGGAGGGTGTTTGAGCCCACACACCAGCCAGGTGCTGGCAACTGCCGGGAGCAGGGAGAGAAAGGTGATGAGTGTGAAGAGGGGGAATCACACCCCAGGCGGACTCAGCCTCTGGCCCTGCCCTCTGGGGACACTGCCCTAACCGTTCGTGACGCTAAGTCCCTGCCCGCCTTCATCAACACAGCAGTGCTTATGAAGTCACCACGTCGAGGAAGCAGTGATGGACACTCTCTCCACGCACACAGAGGGCAGCCACCCAGGGGTCCTCCTAGGGAGCTGCAAACCACCCTGCAGTCACGGAAAAGACAACGTCACGGCTCTCGTCCCACCTTCTGAGCCGGAGACCTCAGACATCTCTGCCTACGAGCTCAGTCTGTCATGTCCAAGAGGGAGGTTCCAAGTGGTCCAACCCTCCTCGCCCAACAAGGAAGAGCACGTACGGATGTGAGGCGTGGACCATACAGAAGGCTGAGCGCCAAAGGATTGATGCTTTCCAACTATGGTGCTGGAGAAGGCTCCCGAGAGTCCCTTGGACTGCAAGGAGAGCCAACCAGCCCATCCTAAAGGACATCAGTCCTGAATATTCTTGGAAGGACTGATGTTGAAGCTGAAGCTCTGATACTATGGACACCTGATGCGAAGAACTGATTCACTGGAAAAGATCCTGATGCTGGGAAAGATGGAAGACGGGAGGAGAAGGGGACGACAGAGGATGAGATGGTTGGATGGCATCACCGACTCGATGGACATGAGTTTGAGCAAGCTCCGAGAGACAGTGAAGGACAGGGAAGCCTGGCGTGCTGCAGTCCATGGGGTCGCAAAAAGTCAGACACGACTGAGCTACTTAACAATAACAACAATCAGGCTACCTGTTATGCGGGAGACACTCTCAATTCCAGAACACAGAGGTTAAACACCAGACTCTCACTAATAGTTCCAATTTGAGGCAAGTATACAAGGTCAAATAATCTACTTCAAGGAAAGATGCCTTCATCTCCATGAAGGGAAATGGCTTAATTTAAACATTTAACATTCAAATATATATATATATATATATATATATATATATATATATATATATTTCCCCAGAAAAGTGGGTCAAGGCATGCAGAGATCAGATAAGAGGCTATTTGTAGAAAGGTGCAAATTACATTTCCCCTCTGGTTGTTACTGAGGGACACAGGGCTAAATTAATCTTCTGAACAGTAATTTCCTGCTGATTTGTAAAGAGAGAAAAAAGAGAACGTGGTTGTGAACCTTAGTGCGGGGCCGGGATGTTACATATGTTCCTCTGATTTAGGAAAGACTTCTGCACGCTCATGAAAACCAACCTTGCCTCAAGTAAAGCAACATGTACTCCTACTTGATATTATGACGGTCCACATTATGTGTTTATATACTATGTGTGGTAAAGAGTCCGCCAGCAATGCAGGAGACCCAGGTTCCATCCCTGGGTCGAGAAGATCCCCTGGAGGAGGACATGGCAACTCATTCCAAGTATCCTTGGCCTGGAGAATCCCCATGGACAGAGGAGCCCGGCGGGCTGCAGTCCACGGGGTCGCCGAGAGTTGGACACGACTGAGCGACTTCCCCATCACCAACTATGTTTGTATGAAAGGCCATTCAAAAAAAATCCAATGACACATTAATTTCCGTGAATGGATTAAAATAATCACTTCTGCAGAGAAATCGCACACACACACACACACACACACACACACACACACACACGCAGTCCTGTTTGCATCGTATGGTTCCCCGGACCTTAGAGAAAATTTAAACTTGGACCCACCTCATTGACAAGGCCAAGGAGAGTTTGAAACCTGCTTTACAAGAGGAAAATGCCAGGCTCTCCCTGGTGGCTGCAGGTAAACGGAAGGATGTACGCGCGATCCATCTGCTGCTCTAAACTGTGTGTAAAAAAATTTCAAATCCGTCAGCCCAGCTCCAATGAACGGTGTGTTTGGGCTTGGCCAGAAGCAGTGCGAAGTGTCCCATGACGCCACAGCACTCCCCGACGAGTGACTGGGGGTCAGCTGCTCATCCATGTCGGGCTCCGGGGTGTCCTTGCTCCCAGTGTGGGAGTTGGGCATCGCTAACAAGTCTGGATACAGCTGGGCTCCGGGGCTTATCTCCTGGCACCCGGATGAGAACCGAGAGCGCTAGACGGCTTCGCCCTCAACCGGCCCACAACAGGGCTGAGCAGCCTGTTAATTCATCATCTGGGCCCTTCAACGTGAACACCAGTCATATCCTGATCATAACGGGAAAAAAGTCCTCACCCAGAGGGTGGCTGGTTGCTCAGAGCAGGAGAGAACCATGGACCTTCCCAGTCTTCTTCCCGGAGGGGAAAAAAAAACAAGAATGTGAACAGGGGGTTTTCTGAATTGCTCCAGGTGACATAAAAATAAGGAAGACCTACTAAAATAATAGAACCAGAGAAGTTAGAGGTTCATCGAGGTAAAGTGAAAAGCGAAAGTGTCAGTCGTTCAGTCGTGTCTGATTCTCTTGTGACCCCGATGACTCGAGGCTCCTCTGTCCATGGGACTCTTCAGGCAAGAATACTGGAGTGGGTTGCCATGTCCTTCTCCAGGGGAATCTTTCTGACCCCGGGATTAAACTGGGGTCTCCTGTATTGCCGGCAGATTCTCTACCATCTGAGACACCAGGGAGGCCCAGTTAGGTAAGCACAGAACTAAATAAATATTAGTTACTGTGGAGAATTGCTGTATTCAACGTTATTACATACAGTACAGAATAAAACAGAACCGTGTGGCTATTTTTTTCAACACTGAAATCATATGTTACCTTAGATGTCCTTCAACATAAAAATAATGGGGCTTCCCTTGTGGTCCAATATGAAGGTGATGGAACATCATTTTAAGACAAAACTCATATTTAAATTTTCTTTTTTACCGCATCACCATCATCCATTCAGCTTGGGGCATTAATTAGGTACATGCTTACTTAATGCTTCCTGCACAACCAGACAGGTGGCTCAGTGGTAAAGAATCTACCTGTCCACGTTGGAGACGCGGGTTCGATCCCTGGGTCAGAAAGAGCCCCTGGAGGAGGGCATGGTGACCCACTCCAGTATTCTTGCCCGGAGAATCCCATGGACAGAGGAGCCTGGTGGGCTGCAGTCTATGGGGTCGCAGGAAGTGACAACCCACTCTTGTATTCTTGCCTAGGAGGATTCCATGGACAGAGAAGCCTCGTGGGCTACAGTCCATGGGGTCGCAAAGAGTCAGACATGCCTGAGCGACTAAACACAGCAAACCACCTACCACTGATCTCTTGTACTTTAAAACACTGGCGTGAACACTGAACTTGGCCCTTCTCTGCGTTCACTGACATCATAAAGAATGATGCTCCGCTGTTCTTTTTCAGAAACTGACAAGAGATGTCACACGATTTGACGGCGCTTCAAAAACGACGCTGGGGACGATGGAACTTGGCAGTGGCACGCGTTTCTGTTCACCATGACGACAGTCTTCACGGAAAAGCAACATCTCTGGCGGACAGGGCTGGGGAGGTTTTCCAAACGCTGTCCAAAACAGAAACCCCAGTTCGTACAAAGAGTCAGAGCAGCCTGGAGGCACGCCAGACGCTCCAGACTGAGGATGCCACAGGCAGTGATGTCCCCTTACAGGTGGGTCTCAGGGGCTCTGCTGTGGTACCCTTGACAAGTCCTGTCTCCAGAGCATCCTCTTCTATGTCTGCATTCCAGGAGGGATAAGAAATGGACAGTGGGACTTTGCTAGTGGCGCAGTGGTTAAGATTCCTCCTGCCAATGCAGGGAACACGGTTTTGATCCCTGGTCTGGGAGGATTCCACATGCCCAGGGGACCACTGGCCCCGTGTGACACAGCTATTGAGCCTGTGTTTCACAACAAGAGAAGCTGGAGAATTGTGGTCCACCCCGACCAGGGACCACAACCGCTGGACCACAACCTCAACGAGAAGCCTACACACCACAACTAGAGAAAGCACGCATGCAGCAATGAAGATTCAGACCAGCCAAAAAAAAAATAAATACAAATGTAAAAACAAAGAAAAATAAGGAAATGGACAGTGTTCCATTGAAACTGTTCCACTGTTCCGCCTTGAAACGTCAGATAAAGTTAGCTCATGTTTTGAAATGATGGTTGTGGGATCCTTACCCGGGATCACCACAGAGATGATGACCCTTAATCCATCTTCCAGGCTGAGAGTTGTCAAGTGTTTCAGTGAGATGGACGGGCCAGAAGTGCAGGTGCCCGGGGAACGTGACCAGCAGGGCAAATGGAGTGAGGAGGATGCTGGGTTGAGCCTGACACCCCTAGGCAGGCAGGCCGGCCTCACAAGGAGCCACCCCAACCCTCCCCACCCCCCCAACCTCCCACCCAACCTAAGTTCTGCCCTGCAAGTCTGCCTGTGGTCTCTCTCTCTGCCCAAGGTGTCAACCAGCCCATTGCCGGACTCCAAATGTCAGCAGTAAAAAGAAACTTCACAGGCTCCCGAGAAGGGACCCATAAACAAAACACGAGCACCTTTTGGCTTATTTCTTTACACCGAGAAACTCACAGTCTGCATTTCTTTCCTTTTTCCTTTTTCTTAACGTGGGAAGACTCTGCAAAGCCCCTTCACTTTTATGTGATTGAAAAGGGAGACACAGAATCTCCAAACTGTTTGCAAAACCAAGAATGGATTTCCTCAGGGTCTCAACCCATGTAAGTTTCAGAAATATTACTCTTGTTAATTTCTTTAGAAATGTTAAGAATGCCTACTTTGTTTTGTGATTTACGTTAACATTTCTGTGAGCCCATTAAGTCAGACTTATAAAATCAACAAGTCTCACAAATAAAACCACAAATGTTACTGAGGGATGGGATTGCTGTATCTGAATATTCATTGGAAGGAGTTGGACTATAAAGAAAGCCTAGCGCCAAACAATTGATGCTTTTGAACTGTGGTGTTGGAGAAGACTCTTGAGAGTCCCTTGGACTGCAAGGAGATCCAACCAGACCATCCTAATGGAAATCCATCCTGAATATTCATTGGAAGGACTGATGCTGAAGCTGAAACTCCAGTACTTTGGCCACCTGATGTGAAGAGCTGACTCACTGGAAAAGACCCTGATGCTGGGAAAGATTGAGGGCAGGAGGAGAAGGGGACGACAGAGGATGAGATGGTTGGATGGCATCACTGACTCAATGGACATGACTTTGAGTAAACTCTGGGAGTTGGTGATGGACAGAGAGGCCTGGAGTGCTGTGGTTCATGGGGTCGCAAAGAGTCAGACACGACTGAGCGACTGAACTGAACTGAACTGATGCTGAAGCTCCAATACTTTGGCCACCTGATGGGAAGAGCTGACTCATTTCAAAAGACCCTGATGCGGGAAAGACTGAAGGCAGGAGAAGAGTCGGGTGATTAGATGATCTAGAGGATTAGATGATTAGATACCATCACCGACCCAGTGGACATGACTTTGAGAAAACTCCAGGAGGTAGCGAAGGACAGAGGAGGCCTGGCATGCTGTAGTCCACAGGGTCGCAAAGAGTTGGACACAACTTAGCGACTGAACAACAACAATTGCGTTATCTCCTTTCTGAGGTCTTAAAGACATAGATGCCTCAAATGACGAGCATAAACCTCTAGGCATGAAGAGTTCCTAATAAAATGCATATGCCTCACTGAATGGTGAAATTCACCATTCACGCACAGAAATCCCTGAGTTGTCTCTAAAATGTGGGGCATCCCAGGAGCAATAGAGGAATTCCAACAGGAAACCGTGGCATCCATACATGAGACCTCTTGACGTGGCCATCTCTGCCCTGTCTCCGCATAGTCAGCTCCACGCATTCTAAAAGCAGGTTCTCACTTCCCTGGCCCTGTTTCAACTGCAGGGTCATCCCCTTCCAAAGACGATCTGAAAGGCATATGTTGGTCACATAAAGCAGTCAAGAAATTTGAGTCTTGCGTGCGTGGACTGCCATATACCCCATCCCAGAAAGGAACTTCTCGAATCCCACAAGCTATGAATTTGGCACCGCTTGACAAGAACAGAAATTTCCTTTCAAAAGCTGGCACTGTTCAACGGGCACAAAAGTTAGCAGAGAGGATCACCCCGAGTATTCTGTAAACATAATGTACTCCATGTTTTTTCCCAGGCATGGTTTTGAGGCCAAAACATGTGCTAATATATAAATACATGAACTGATCAAATGCTGCCTGCAACTTTCAAAGC
Organism: Cervus canadensis; assembly: GCF_019320065.1. Classification (NCBI taxonomy): domain Eukaryota; kingdom Metazoa; phylum Chordata; class Mammalia; order Artiodactyla; family Cervidae; genus Cervus; species Cervus canadensis. The sequence continues at coordinate 11,232,364 of NC_057419.1, forward strand.
ATAGGAGCAAGATCTCCTCAAAGGAAAGGCATGGGAACCGTTTCTCCAGAAATCTCCTCCTCACTGGCACGTTGAGAGAGAGTCTGTCCAGATGCCCGGTGAAGTCATAAGAAATCCATACCAGTGGCAGTCTCTATATCTGAATGTGCTCCTAAACCAGCTCTGGGTCTCAACCTCTGGGAGAACGCAATCATCAACATATGTAACTATAAGAAGAAGTCCTGGTCTTTGGTCTCTAAAATCACACATTTTGACCTCAACAGTTCTGTTTGTTTAGAAATGGTTATGAGGAGTTTCTCCTTGGGTGTCCTAGCTTCTCTTTCTTGCTGTTCTGACTGATTTTCACTTATCTCAAGTGGTAAACTACCCAGGGTTGACTGTGGGGTTCCTTTATAACTGGTTCACTATCATATATTTTGATTTCCTCTCCAGAGTCACTCTCACTGGGTTGAAATACCATAAGTGTAACTGTGTGAAGACATTCACAACTTTCCCTTTGAGGGAAACTAAGAAATAGTAAGAAAATTCAGTTCAGTTCATTTCAGTCGCCCAGTCGTGTCCAACTCTTTGCGACCCCATGAACCGCAGCACGCCAGGCCTCCTTGTCCATCACCAACTCCCAGAGTTTACTCAAAGTCATGTCCATAGAGTCGGTGATGCCATCCAACCATCTCATCCTCTGTTGTCCCCTTCTTCTCTTGCCCTCAATCTTTCCCAGCACCAGGGTCTTTTCAAATGAGTCAGCTCTTTGCATCAGGTGGCCAACGTATTGGAGTTTCAGCTTCAGCATCAGTCCTTCCAATGAATATTCAGGATGGATTTCCATTAGGATGGACTGGTTGGATCTCCCTGCAGTCCAAGTGACTCTCAAGAGTCTTTCCAACACCACAGTTCAAAAAGCATCAATTCTTCTGCATTCAGCTTTCTTTATGGTCCAACTCTCACATCCATACATGACTAAGAAAATTAAGCACATGCATATGCTATCTTTATTTGCAGAAGCTAATCTGGGGGAAAATGATCTTTCCAAAGATGAAAAATAAAAAGATACTTTTGGGAGCATGGTACATCATTCATCAGTAAGTTCTACTGAAGCTGGTCTGGATGGGGTGGGGGGGATGTCATCTCTTCTTAAACTGAGATCTTACAGTAAAAACATATTTATGAAAACTTGACTTGTCAATTTAAGAAGATGCACACCTGTCTCATGATTGTTTGATGAGGGGAAAGAAGAACCGCATTTTCTTGATATCTTTCTTTCCCTTCCGAGACTGACCATGGAAATGTGTGATGCAAAAACGACTTGGGATTTGACGAGTTGGCCTATTTCTGAACATCATACACTGGCTACTTCAGACTGCTTTCTCAGAAGTTGCAGTGTAGTAACAATGTAGAGAGGGCGTCAGCTCCGAAACCGGGAGACCTGGGCTCCACCCCTGTGGTACGGGGGTGACCCAAAAGGTCTTCTGTTGAAAATACATGAGTTCATTCACATATGAAGACGGTCAGAGGCTTCGCTTCACACCCTCATTTTTACACATCTGTAAAATGCAAAGCTGATCTGCATTAGGCATCTGCAAAACTTCAATGAGACAGCTGATGGTGAAGTGACTGTCCATCGTGGATTACACATAACTAAGGTTGGGCACTAACATTACTAACTGTGATTTCGAGGAGGGTCGTAATCTCCCGAAACTTAAGAAGAGATCGTCTATGGAAGTGGAATCCAGGGACTTCCTTGATGGCCCAAAGCAGGGAACAAGGGTTTGATCCCTGGTCCAGGAAGATCCCACATACCGAGGGGCAACTAAGCCTGAGCTCCACAACCGTGAGAAGCACGTGGACCTCGGCGGGAGAGTTGCCCTATGCTCGCTGCAACTAGAGAAAAGTCTGCTCAGCAACAAAGACCCAGCACAGCCAAAACTAAAGGCTTTCTTCTTTTTTTAGAGAAGAAAAGGAATATAGACTCTGCAGTACCTCGTTCAGAGAAATCGCCTTTAGAAGAATACCACTTCCCTGCCCTCAACCGGAGAGAGTCAATACGAGTCACGTCTCCTCTCTCGCCTTAGGCAGGGTGGTCCGGCAGAACTGGGGGAAGTGGGGTGGGTTTCGGGGGGATGTTCTCCATCTGTGTGGTTCCCCGAAACACACATGGCAGCCTCCAGCTGTGAGTGGTCACTGGCCCCTGCAACGCAGCGAGTGGGGACTCTTTCTACTTAAGCGCTACTGACATTTTGGGTCAAAGACTTCTTTGTTGGGGGGGCTGCCCTGGGCACTAAGGGTATTGAGTGCCGTAACCCTTCCCTCCGCAACTGGATCCTAGCACCACCTCCTACTCACAGGGGTGACAACCAAAGCTATCCCTAGACACCGCCAAACGTCCCCTGGGGGAGCAAAACTATCTCCCGTTGAGAACCACGGGGTTACTGGAACTGAATTTCTAACTGCATTCAACTTAAATTAAATAGCAAACCTTGAATATTTATTGGAAGGACTGATGTGGTAGCTGAAACTCCAATACCCTGGGCACCTGATGAGAAGAGCCAACTCACTGGAAAAGACCCTGATGCTGCAAAAAATTGAAGGCGGGAGGAGAAGGGGGCAACAGGGGATGAGATGGCTGGATGGCATCACCGACTCGATGGACATGAATTTGAGCAAACTCAGGGAGACGGTGAAGGACAGGGAAGCCTGGCGTGCTGCCGTCCATGGGGTCACAGAGAGTCGGACACGATTGAGCGACTGAACAACTGCAGCGAATATGTTGAGCAGCTACTATTTGGGACAGCATTATCTTAAAACCCATGAGATTATTATAAAAAGCTAGACAGTCAGTCAACAAATATGATGGGAAGTTTAGAATCTTTTTTTTTCCCCCGCTGAAGGGGCTGAAGATTAAAAACAATAAAAAAAACAACTTCCACTTTATTTGCACACAATGATTATTTTTTCTGCTGTCTTCAGCTCAGGGCACCAACAGCAACGGTAGCCCAGCAATGTGTGAAAAAGGTACACGATTCATCATAAAAGAGGATCTTTAAAAAACCACCACAGGGTTTTGTTTTTTTTTTATCCCTACCTGCCACCCAGGGAGGGGATAATGAGATGAACAGAGATCCCACAGTAGCAGCGGCCTGAGCCAAATAGGGAGTTAAGAGCCATGACCACCCCAAGCTGTTCCTGCTGGCTCTTACTCCCTTCTACGTGAATAATTCCTCCACCCTCCACCACACACACACACACACAGACACACACATGGGGGACCAGGTGCAACTGCTTTGGGCAGCCGGACTGACCTGATCCAGCACGCTGCACCCCCCCCGGCCCGCTGCGGTCACCCCACTTCCACTGCTGGACACTGAGCTAATGCCAGGGCCTTTCAAGTGGGGTTACAAGGGTTCATCCAATCCACGGGAGACACGTTTAGAGACACGCACGCTTTCATTTGAGCAGAGGGGACAGTCCCCGGGGACAGGAGATGACTGTGTCAGGTCAGAGAACCCCGGGAACAAGAGTGAGACCCCGCCCCCCAGAGTGAATCCAAGTTCAAAGACAGAAGATCAGAGAGCAACCCGCCTTGCTGGAATGTCAAAGGCAACAGCCCCCGAGGCTGAAATGTCTCACCTCCCAAGGCTACATCCCGGAAAACACACAGGTACTGCTGCAAAGAAACAATATTCAGTGTGGTAAAACACACTAACATTTTATTATTTCCTCCCAAACGCTCAGAGGGGGCATCTACTCAACATTTCTGATGCCAGCAACACCGGGTTAAAGTCCAAAGAAGGAACACCAGCTATCGAGACCAACTGTCCCGACATTTAGCCCACCATCGGCCAGTTTCGGGGACCTCAGACAAGTCATGATTCCAGCCGAGGTCCAGCTTTCTGAACTGTAAAAGGAGAAAAATAATAATAGGCACTTCCTGGGGTTCCTGCAAAAACTGAAAAGAGCGTCTTGCAGAATGTGCCAACCATTACATTTTGCCCATTTCACATGCCCTAACTTCCAGTCTCCTTTGACCCAGAGTATTTTTTGGTGTTTTCGGCGCTGGAAGATACAGAAAAGAATAGAGTGTGCCCCGCCCAGCAAGGCGCTCTCGGAGCCCCAGACGCCGTGAGCACACAGCCTCCTGCCTCCAGGAGACAGGCACATAAACACCGCCGTAGATGAAAGAGAGACACGGTGGGAACACACCACTTACCGTCGGAGCAAGCCGGACGCCACGGCTCATATACTTTGGAGAGGAAATGCCCCTTAAGTGAACAGCTACCAAAAGAGAGCAAAATAAACAACTCTCTTTAATTGTGAAACAAAAAAAAAAGACGCACGGGGGCAGGGCGGGGAGGGGGGGGTAAGTCTCGGGCAGCTGTGAATTTCAAGAGCTCTTCCAACGGACGGGAGAAATAGTTCGAAACCCATTCATTCACACGAGTCCGTATTCAACTCAAGAGTCCTAGAGATTAAATGATGACACTGCTCCCAACAACTTTTGTTTAGACAATTCAGATTAGGAAGGAAAAAAAAAATCAATGAGGATCAGCTGAGCAACAACTTGATTTTAAAAAGTGTGCATTCGGACACACAGAACAGACTCCTCAGGACTGCCGAAGGGGCAGGGGTTGAGAGAGGGATGCAGGGGTAAGTTGGGGTTAGCATATGTAAGCTCTGATAAATATACAGAATGCATAAAGAAGTTCCCACTGACAGCACAGAGAATGGTTTTCAATATCCTAAATAAACCATCATGGAAAAGAATACTTAGAAAAAAAAGCATGCATATATATGTATGTATAACTGATCACCTTGCTATGCAGCAGTAATTAACACAACATTGTAAATCACCTATACTTGGATTAAAATTTTTAATTGAAAAGGATTAAAAGATGAGCATTACGGTCAGGGAAAGGAGTTGGACACGAAAGGACCGCACGATCTCATTTATATGAGGCTCGGAGAGGAGTCTCGTTCACAGGGGCAGAGGGTGGAAGGGTGGGTGTCAGGGGCTGGGGGTGGGAGAGAAATGGGGAGTCAGAAGTTTGGGGAGTGCAGAGTTTGGGATGATGGAAAGGTTCTGGAGGTGAATGGTGGTGATGAGTGCACAACTGTGAGTGTGAACTGAATGCACCTCAAGGTGATTGACAACGGGAACTTTTTAACCTTATGTGCCTTTTATCACAATCAAAAGAAAAGATGGAGACTTCCCTGGTGGTCCAGCGGTTAAGAACCTGCCTTCCAATGTAGGGGACGTGGGTTCCTGGTCGGGGAACTAGCATCCCTCGTGCTGCGGGGCGACTAAGCCAGGGCATTGCAACGAAAGAGCCCACCTGCTATAAGATCCCATATGCTGCCACTGAGACCTCAGGAAGCCAAGTGGAGAAATACGTAAATATATTTTTTAAAAAAGGAAAAGAGAAGATGAACAGCCCGGTTATACAGCACTCTTAGCTATGAGGCAGGTGTGCGTACACACACACAGACACAGGCTCACACACATACACACACAGGCTCACACTCACACACACAGAGACACAGGCTCACAATTACACACACACATTTACAGACACAGGCTCACACTCACACACACAGACACAGGCTCACACTTAGACATACACACACAGAGACACAGGCTCACTTACACACACACACATTTACAGACACAGGCTCACACACTCACACAGACACAGGCTCACACACACAGACACAGGCTCACAATTACACACACACACAGAAACACAGGCTCACACTTGGACATACATACACACAGACAGAGGCTCACTTGCACACATACACATTTACAGACACAGACTCACACTTACACACACACAGACACAGGATAACACTCACACAGACACAGGCTAACACACACAGACACAGGCTCACACACACACATACAGATACAGGCTCATAATTACACACACACACACAGACACAGGCTCACACTTAGACATACACACACAGAGACACAGGCTCACAATTACACACACACACAGAGACATAGGCTCACACTTAGACATACACACACAGAGACACAGGCTCACTTGCACACATACACATTTACAGACACAGGCTCACACTTACACAGACACAGGCTAACACACACAGACACAGGCTCACACACACACATACAGATACAGGCTCATAATTACACACACACACACAGACACAGGCTCACACTTAGACATACACACACAGAGACACAGGCTCACAATTACACACACACACAGAGACACAGGCTCACACTTAGACATACACACACAGAGACACAGGCTCACTTGCACACATACACATTTACAGACACAGGCTCACACACTCACACAGACACAGGTTCACACACACACACACAGGCTCACACACACAGACGTAGGCTCACAATTACACACACACAGGCTCACACTTAGACACACACACACAGACCCAGGCTCACTTACACACATACACATTTACAGACACAGGCTCACACACACACAGACATGGGCTCACACTTATACACACACACACAGGATCACACACTCACAGACACAGGTTCACACTTACAGACATATATAGACACAGGCTCACACACACAGACACAGGCTCACACATACAGACACAGGCTCACACATACAGACACAGGCTCACACGCACACACACAGACATGGGCTAACACCTATACACAGACAGACACAGGCTCACACTTACACACACACACAGGCTCATATACACACACACACAGACACAGGCTCACACTTACTTACACACACACACAGGCTCACATTTACACATACACAGACACAGGCTCACACACACACAGACACAGGCTCACACTTACACACACACACACACACAGGCTCACACACACACACAGGCTCACACACACAGACACAGGCTCACACACACACACACAGACATGGGCTAACACCTACACACAGACACAGGCTCACACTTACACGCAGACACAGGTTCACACATACACACACACACAGACACAGGCTCACACACACACACACAGACGTGGGCTAACACCTACACGCAGACAGACACAGGCTCACACTTACACACACACACAGGCTCACATACACACACACACAGACACAGGCTCACATGCACACACACAGACATGGGCTAACACCTACACACAGACATAGGCTCACACTTACACACACACACAGGCTCACACACACACACACAGACATGGGCTAATGCCTACACACAGACAGACACAGGCTCACACTTACACACACATACAGGCTCACACACACAGACACAGGCTCATACACACACACACGGGCTAACACCTACACACAGACACAGGCTCACACTTATACACACACACAGGCTCACATACACAGACACACAGACACAGGCTCACACTTACTTACACACACACACACACACACACGCTTGGCATCTATGGTCCCCTTGGTATCGAGATGGGAGATGACAGCAGAGAAACCTCGTAGCTGCCTCTCACGGCACACTCCACTCACAGGAAACAAACAGCCCCAAAAGCATGTCCTGGGACACCCATCTCTCCAGGGGGTGAACCGCAGAAGCGGTGCTGAGGGGAGAATGCTAGATGACACCCTCTGCTGCAGAAATGCTGCTGAAAGTGCCTGCCTGTCTCCGGCTGGTAGGGCTTTCCTGGTGACTCAGTGGTAAAGAACATGCCTGCAATGCAGGAGACATAGGGTTTGATCCCTGGGTTGCAAAGATCCCCTGGAGAAGGCAATGGCAACCCACTCCAATATTCTTGCCTGGAGAATCCCATGGACAGAGGAGCCTGGTGGGCTGCAGTCCGTGGGGTCGCAGAGAGTTGGACAAGACTGCGTATGAGCACTTCTGCCCAGTGCCCGTGTCTTGAGGGTGGAACGTGACCCATCTGTCTTGTGACCACATCAAGCAAGTTTTCTTGATTGATGAGCGAGCAGCTGACTGTAAGAAAAACATTTTAAAAATTCCTACTTTAGGCAAGTATCTCCTCTAATGACAGGAGAAGTTCTTGGAACTCAGCATGTCTGGGTTACTTTTAGTTTTTGGAGAAATACAGTCCATTCGTGGCATAGGAAACAGAATCACTTCCATTAGGAGCAAAAAAAATAAAATAAAAAAGATGAACCAGGCATACATAGTAAAAAGGAAAGTTCACTCAACCTTTGCCACTAATGGACACTGGTATTCTAGATACGGTGCTACCCCCACCAAAGGCCGAGATGTTTACAGTTAATTGGTTAGAGCCTTGCTACTTGAGCTGCGGTCCACAGACCAACGGCCTCGGCATCACCTGAAAACCTGCTGGAAATACAGACACTTGAGTCTCAGCTTGACCTGCTGAACCGGAATCTACATTGGCACAAGACCTCCAGGTGATGCAAACTGAAGCTTGAGGAATCCCATCTAGGTAAGCAGGCCCCCAGACAAGGTCGTGACACGTGGGCAAACGGCACTACCTGGGAGACGTAACTCCGGTCACGTGTGGTCTGTAATAGCGACAACAGTTGTCAAGGTCAAATAAATCCATGTCGCTTGCTTGGCTTCCTGGTGGCACAGCCGTGTCCGACTCTTTGTGACCCCGTGGACTATAGCCCGCCAGGCTCCTCTGTCCACGGGATTCTCCAGACCAGAATTCTGCAGTGGGTTGCCTTTGCCTTCTCCAGGGGATCTCCCCGACCCAGGGATGGAACCCAGGGCCTCCTGCATTGCAGGCAGATTCTTTACCATTGGAGCCATGAGGGAAGCGGGAATACACGTGGGCAAATCCGTGTCATGCTTCATCTAAAATGAAAATCTCACACGCTTGCATTTCTCTGTAAGGCTCCCTGGCTGGGAAACAGTGAGGGGAAGGGAGAAGACACAGTCAAAGCCAGAAATTTCCCTGGCTGCACCCCTGGGAGAATAAAGTGTTACTAAGACATGAAGCAGAGAAGTCAATGGCAACCCCCTCCAGTACTCTTGCCTGGAAAATCCCATGGATGGAGGAGCCTGGTGGGCTGCAGTCCATGGGGTCGCGAAGAGTCGGACACGACTGAGCGACTTCACTTTCCCTTTTCACTTTCATGAATTGGAGAAGGAAATGGCAACCCACTCCAGTGTTCTTGCCTGGAGAATCCCAGGGACGGGGGAGCCTGGTGGGCTGCCGTCTATGGGGTCGCACAGAGTCGGACACGACTGAAGCGACTTCGCAGCAGCAGCAGCAAGACATCAAGATGTTATGTAGAGTAAGGTGAAATAATTCAAAATTTTAGCTGATAGAAAAATTATTTCCAGCAGAGTATATTATGCATATGCATGCATGTTCAGTTGCTCAGTCGTGTCCAACTCTCTGCGACCCCACGGACTATAGCCCGCCAGGCTCCTCCGTCCATGGGATTTCCCAGGCAAGAATACTGGAGTGGGTTGCCATTGCTTCCTCCAGCGGGTCTTTCCTACCCAAGGACCAAGTCTGCATCTCCTGAACTGGCAGGCACATTCTCAATTGCTGAGCAACCTGGGAAGCCCCATGATCAGTGCACATTAAACACTGCATGGCAGTTTTAAGAACCGTCCCAAGATTCTGCCATTTTTCTTTACCCCGCATCTCAAAACTAGCACACATGCCGAGTTTAGCCAACACATCAAGCTGGGGAAACTAAGAGGGTAGCAGAAATGTTTTCCTTCTATGCTGGTCTAGGCCCCTAGCAGCTATATAGCAGGCCAAGATCAATACCCAAAAAAACTAAATAGAACGCGAGGAGGAATATTTACTCATATACATGCAAGAGAATATAGCTAAATCTATTGCTTTTAAGAGATTGTCCTGTTTCTCAAAACCCCTGTTTCTCAAAACCTTTATGGTTTCCCTTATGGCCAAACTATAAAACAAGGGGGCCCCATAAAGAGAATCAAATCTCCTCATTTGCACATTTTCAATGCATTTGCAGTCAGGTTCTTGTCACCCAGGCTCACATGTCCTCTCTTCCTCAAGTTACCAAGGACACAGATGTGAGTCCCCTGTGCCCACATCTTACACATTAGCCTAAACACACTGAGGAGGCTATTCCCCATACTGTACCTTACACAACAGTCAAAGAAAGTCAGTCCTTTCCCTGTTCAGAAAGATGCTTTGAAAAGCAAACGGTATTAGTTTCTGTGAAGACGTCCACAGGCTGTAAATCTTAACCAAACAAAAGATCTGAACGTCAGGACTGAACATCTAGCCAAAGTCGCCATCAACACACTTCGGGAGCAATCTAGAAGTAATAAAAATGTCAACTTACCAGCAACGTACGTTAAGGTCGTGAAAGAATTCTACTGATCAGAAGGTACTTCTGAGGACACAGAACTGAAGAATTCTGATCGGATGATGAAATTTATACCCAACCCTTCTCCTCGTCCTGCTTGACCCTGCACATGCCCTGGGTCAGGCACACAGATAAAACACAATTCAAGTTGGAACAATGGACAATGGAAAGGGAGTGAAGAGGGATAAACAAACTATAATAAAGGGGGTGGGGGTAATGAGGTTCCATGCCTGGAGAATCTTGGGTTCCATATGCAAACACACAGAAGAAAAAAAAAAACTCCAAGAAAATGAACATGAAAACATACCATCTTGTTAGTGCACAGGACAGGCTGAGTCCTCAGTCCTGGGGCTGCAGAAATGTAGAGGTCAGGAAAGGCTGCCCAGAAGAAAGGCATTAATGTGACTGAAGAAAAGGAGAACTGCACGGCAAAAATGTACAGGGGGACGTCCAGTTTCCAGGTTCACAGGCTAGGGACCTGGAAGCTGCCACTCGATTTTAACAGCAAACGAAAAGCTGAACAGACGGAAAAATCAACCACTGGCCTCGGACCCATAAGACAAGGGAGGACACAGAACAGACCAGGGCTCCCAAGACCGGAGAGACAGGCAAATACAGGCAGTCACGGCTTCCCAGAACACAGATTTGTGGGTGCAAACCACCGTGGCGATCAGGGTTGGGATAGGGAATGTGAAATTGAACTGACCAACTGCTGGAGGCTCTGGGGGACACGTCTGAGGCTTACAATCCAGAAGGACTCCAAAAGGAACCCTTCTGAAATATGCTTAGGCATTCCCTTCTTTCTGGGAGGACCAGTGTCAGGGGAACCAGCTCAGAAGACCCTAACTGGCCAGGGTACTATCACAGCTTACCTGAGCATGAGATGGTTAGACAGCATCACTGACTCACCTGCATCAATGCATCAATACACACATCTGACCAAACTCCGGGAGCTGGCGGAAGACTGAGGAGTCTGGTATGCTGCATACAGGTGGCCAAAAACCACATAAAAAGATGCCCAATGTGGCGAATCGTCAGTGGGACGCAAATCGAAACTACCATGACGTATCACCTCACACCAGTCAGAACGGCCATCATCAAAAGGACTATAGAGAAATGCTGGAGAAGATGTTGGAGGAAAGAGAATTCTCCCCAACTGTTGGTGGAAATGTAAGTGTTGCAGTAACTATGGAGAACAGTATGGAGGTTCCTTAAAGAGCTAAAGATAGAGTAGACATATGATCAAAGGATCCCACTCCTGGGCACCCATCTGGAGAAAACCATAATTCAAAAAGATATGTGCACTCCAACGTTCACTGAAGCAGTATTTAAAACAGCCAAGCTGTGGAAGCAACCTAAATGGCCACTGACAGATGAATGTCATGAAGAAGATGTGGTACATAGACACAATGGGCTGTTACTCAGACATGAAAAAATAATGAAATAATGCCATCTGGAACAACATGGATGGGCCTAGAGATTATCGTACTAAGTGCAGACAGGGTAGACAAATATCAAGATACCACTTGTATGTGGAAATTAAAAAATAATTCAAATGAATTTATTTGCTAAAGAGAAATAAACTCACAAACATAGAAAACAAACACGGTAACCAAAGGGGAAAGAGATGGGAGGGATAAGCTTGGAGATTGGGATTAACTACACGCTAGTATATGTAAAGGAGGAGGAAATGGCAACCCACTCCAGCATTCTTGCCTGGAGAATCCCAGGGACGGGGGAGCCTGATGGGCTGCCATCTATGGGGTCGCAAAGACTGAAGTGACTTAGCAGTACGTGTAAAATAGGGAAACAACAAGGACCGACTATAGAGCACACAGAACTATATTCAATATCTTATAATGTACAACAGAAAAATATGAAAAAAAAATCTATGTATCTATATATGTAAACTGAATGACTTTGCTATACACGTGAATCATTATAAATCGACTAGATTTCAATTTAAAAACGAAAACAAAAACGGGAACAAAGAACGACAGCAACAAACAAAACCGTATCAAATATGATAGATATTAGCCCAACTCAATCAATAATCACTATAATGTCTAAAGGCACCAATTAAAACACATTGATTGTCAGAGTGAATCAAAAAAGAAAAAAAGACCCAGCTATATGTTATCTATAAGAAGTCTGACTTAAATATAAAGACACATATACATTAAAAGGATGCTAACACTAATTATAACAAACCATGAGTAGCTACATTAATTTCAGAGCAGATGTCAAAGTAAAGAAAGTTATCAAAGATTTAAAGAAAAAAAAGAGCATTACCTAATGACAAAGTGGTCAATTCTCCAAGAAGGTGTTAACAGTTCTTAACAAACTCCATAGACAAAACCAAGTAGAATCGTGAGGAGAAATACTAATAGATGCCTTCACTATCATAGCTGGAGACTTCAACACCCCCCCACCCCCGATTCAGCAACAGACAGATCCAGCAGGCAGAAAATCAGTGAAGACAAATCTGAACTCAACTACATATATGCCAAGTTGCTCAGTCGTGTCCGACTCTTTGCAACCCCGCGGACTGCAGTCCACCAGGCTCCTGTCCATAGGGATTCTCCAGGCAAGAATACTGGAGTGGGTTGCCATGCCCTCCTGCAGGGGATCTTCCCAACCCAGGGATCGAACCCAGGTCTCCCACATAGCAGGCAGATTCTTTTACTGTCTGAAGCACCAGTCAAGTCCCAAATGTATATAATTGATGTCAGATGCACATAATTGATATTATATATAGACGACGACATTCAACAACAGCAGAATACACATTTTTCTCAAGCTCACATGGAATCTTCATCAAGAGAGACCACATTCTGGACCACAAAACATACCGTAACAAATTTAAAAGAAGAGATATCCTATAATGTCTGCTCCCAGATTACAATGGAATGAAAACTAGAAATCGGTAACAGAAAGATCACTGGAAAACCCACAAACATATGGAGAGTGAGAAGCACACTTCTAAATAACACACGGGTCAAAGAAGTCTCAAAAGGAATTCAAAATTATTTCAAACTAAACGAAAATAAAAACACAACTTTTCACAATCTGCGGCATATAGTGGAAAGAGTGCTTAAAGAAAAACATACGGCATTGATTCTTCTATTAGAAAAGAAGAAAGATCTAAAATCAATAATCTAAGTTTCCAATACAGAAAACCAGAAAGAATAAATTAAATCCAAAGTGAAGAGAGGAAAAGAAGTAATAAGAATTAGAATAGAAATTAAAGTAGGAAGTCAATAAGAAAATCAAGAAAACCAAAAGCTATTTCTTCAAAAAAAAGAGCTATATATAATATCATTAGGACTCTAGTCAGGCTAACAAAGAAAGAGACGACACAAATTACTACTATTAGCAATGAAAGTGGGGACATCACTATGGATGACATGGAAGTTTAGAATATAACAAAGGAATATTATGAACAATTCTATGCCCCCAAATTCAATGACCTAGATGAAATCCACCAACTCCTTAAAAGGTACCATCTGCCAAAGCTCACACAAGAAGAGATGATCTGAATACGACTGTCTCTATGTGAAGACATCGAGTCAATAATGAATATAAAGCAGCAACCCCAAATGGGTTCACTGGTAAATTCTACCAAACATTTAAGGAGGGAATTATACTAATTCTCTTGGAGAAGGAAATGGCATCCCACGCCAGTATTCTTGCCTGGAGAATCCCACGGACAGAGGAGCCTGGCAGTTTACAGTCCACGGGGTTGCAAAGAGTAGGACACGACTGAGCGGCTAAACATACTAAGTCTCTACAGTGTCTTTCAGAGAAAAACAGCAGGGGGAATGCTTCCTTACTCATCCTATGAGGCCAGCATTACCCTAATACCTAAAGCAGATAGAGACAACACAAGAAAGCTGTAGAAAATATCTCTCATGAAGAGACAGACGAAAATCCTCAAGAAAATATTAGCAAACCAAATCCAAAAAAAAAAAAAAGGTATGAAAAGAATTCACAATTGACCAACTGGGATTTATCCCAGCATTGAATGTCATGATGGTTCAACACTCAAAAAGATCAGTTCATATAACTCATCAGATAGCTCAGTTGGTAAAGAATCCACCTGCAATGCAGAAGGACCTCAGTTCAATTCCTGGGCCAGGAAGATCCCCTGGAGAAGGGATAGGCTACCCACTCCAGTATTCTTGGGCTACCTGGTGGCTCAGCTGGTAAAGAATCTGCCTGCAATGTGGGAGACCTGGGTTTGATCCCTGGGTTGGGAAGATCCCCTGGAGAAGGGAAAGGCTACCCATTCCAGTATTGTGGCCTGGAGAATTCCATGGACTGTGTAGTCCATGTGGTACCAAAGTCTTGGAAATATATTAATTCATAATATCAACAGCTTAACAATGAACAACACAATTATATTGATAAATGCAGAAATATCATTTAACAAAATCTCATTCATCATAAAGACTTTCAGTGAACTAGGAATAGAGGTGAACTTTCTCAACTTGATAAAGACTATCTACTAAAATGGTTTCTCAGGTAGCTCAGTGGTAAAGAACCTGCCTGCCAATGCAGGAGACATGGATTTGATCCCAGGGTCAGGAAGATCTGCTGGAGTAGGAAACAGAAACCCACTCCAGTATTCTTGCCTGGAAAATTCCATGGACAGAGGAGCCTTGTGAGCTACAGTCCACGGGGTTGCAAGGAGTCAGATATGACTGAGTGTGCACACACACACTCACACACACACACAGAGGCATCTATGAAAATACCTACAGGTATCATCAAACTTAATGGTGAAAAACTTGAAGCTACCCAGGACTGGCAACACCCAAATCCACTGGAAGTCTCTTAGAAATACAGCATCTCAAACCCCACCCAGACCTATTAAATCAGAATCTTTGGAGGTGGGACTCAGGAAACTGTATCTGAGCAAGCTCCCCAGGAGACACTTCAGCAGGTTGATGTTTGAGAAGCACTGCTCTAAGAAGTTGGGATCCACAAAAAAGTAGAAATAGGCAGAAAATGGAAGTCATGAGACTAGTATATTTCAGAGACAACTCATATGTAAATAATAGAGAGGATGGTAAATTAGCTCAAGACATGAATCTCAAGAGCTTTGCAGAAAGATGCGTATCAAGGTAAAGGAGAGGATGGCACTAAAGAGGATTTTGAGTTTTTAGGCTGAGTGACTGAATGAATACTCATGTTTTTCATTAACATGGAGATTCCATGGAGAGTGATTGGTTTGGGGAAGGCAAATAAGCAACTCAAGCCAGGTCACAGAGTTTACAAATCACATCCCTCAGGCCCGGAGCCCAAAATGATGGATATGGAGATGAGTCCACACCTGAGGATAGAAATACTCTTTCAGGGAAGAACCTGTTTACGTTAACCTTTGCTTCCCAGTGCTTTTACTAAAAGGGTGCATCTGTACATGATGGCCTGCCTCAGGGAACCCTGCTCTCTGCCTGAATGTTATCACATTCCCCTTCTCAACTCTCGCCAAGGCTGGCCATTCCAGGAGGTATTTGCAAAATCGATGGCTTTTTTACTTTACTCCCTAATCTCCTGTCTCTGTGTGTCCTATAAAAGAACCTGGCATCCAGACTCCAATAAGACAGTTATTTTGAGACATTAGTCTGCCATCTTCTCGGTCTGCTGGCTCTCCCAATAAAGTCATTATTCCTTGCTGCATCACCTCGTCTCCCAACTTACTGGCCTGTCATGCACCGAGCAGAGCGAATTTGGACTCGGTAACAATATGGCAGTGGTTTGTGCACATATGGACACAGTGATATCAGAGAGAATGAGGCAGGGAAAGAAAAGACATTTCACTGATCAAAAATGAAGTTCTCATTCTGCTTTTCAAATATCAGAGAGCAAGTACCACTGTCCCATTTCCATGAGATGCTAGCGATTCAGGAAAAGCCTTCAACACCAGACATTAAGTGTCGTAAGGCTTGATTTATACTACTAAGAAGGCATTCTGATGCTCTCTTACAAGTGCAAGGAGAATGCAGGCTGACTAGCCCTGACTTCCTCCTGAGCAAGACACAACCTCTCAGCAGGATGGCAGCTAATGTGATAATGTGCAAGATTTCTGCACAGTGGCTCACAGAGGCCTGGAGATGGGACTTACCCAACCTAGGTTATTTTTTTTTCCCTCCCAACTCTGTCCCAGGAGTGAGCAGAAAATGATTTAGAAGTCATGGAGAAGGGCCTCCAAGTGTGCATAATTCAACATTCCACCAGAGTTCATGTCTCCTAATAATATTCTCCATTACCAGTTGGAAAACAAAAGTTGTAAGGAGTTTCATTGTCTTTTTGTCTCCAAGTGACAAAGAGATGAAATAAACATACGTGGGATCCAAGAACAAAAGTGGAGGACGGGTGCAGGAGAGAGCTGCATCTCAGACCTTTAAAATACAGCAAATCGATATATGTTGGCAGCAAACCTGCCCCGGGGTCTTGAAATTAGTCTCTGTCTTTAGAGCAACAGGCTTTCCTGGGGATCAGGACACTTTTCGATGCAGCTTCATGCAATAGTTTGGGGATGGCCAAGATTTACAGTTGATTAGCCTGCATAGCTGAGTTGCTTTCTCAAAGGCTTCTAGGAAGGGATTACTTCTGTGCCCAAAGAGCCCAAGAGAATAGGGAGGGCGGCTCTCGGCCATAATGTGCATTCCCCGGGCTCCGTACACTGTGCTCATTGAAGCAGATAAAGCAAAGTTAAAGAAGCATTTAGTTCTTCAGAATGGCAGCCTTAATAAGTATCTTTTTTTTTGTGGAAGGATTTAGGAGGAGGGGAGGGTGAGCCTTAGTGCAGGCATTATTTCCTTATACAAAAAGGGAAAATGTGCATACAGTGAAATGTATAAAAAGCCAAAATGCGCACGACACCCCCTCCCTCCCTCCCTCCCCCAAGGAAAAGATGCTGAACACACACTCCCCAAACTCCAGAGCATGAATCTTCACAGCTTAATAGTCCTGGGGCTATTGTGCACTTTCTCCTGGGAAAGTCGGCTCATTCATCTGCAACTGCCCAAGTTCAACCTTTCAGCTGTGAGAACCGGGGTGAGGTGGGGGTGGGGGGCGCACAGCCCTCCAGAGTCCCACCGCCTTTAGCAGGAGGAGGCCAGAAGAGGTGCCGTGTCCATCCGGTGGCATCCTGAGGAAGAACGGCTCAGCTCCCCCGACCCCTCGCCACAAGGCTGCCATTGAGGCACGTGAGAAGAGCCTGCGAAAGCCTGGGCCGGCCCGACCTGCAGGCAGCTGAACCCTCAAAGTGACCTCTGCCTGCACAGTGCAAGGTCAGGGAGCCTCCACGGCTCTCATCGTAAACAGCATTCCTTCCGTGGAATCTTAAGAGTCAGTCCCTTATAGTGACTTCAAATGCACAAATGTGCTTTAATAAGGCAGTGGCTTATGATCCCACTCCTCTTTCTCAGCTCAGCCTTATCCACAACCTGTCTTCCAACACGAAGAGACATTGCCAGGAACAGGAATGGTGTAAAGAAAAGCACATCAGGGTTGTGGCACTTGTCCCTTGAGCGGGGTTTTCCATTTAGCGAAAGAAGGTGATTAACCCACTTCATCCACACCTGTGTCTCTATGCCAAAAATTTTCAAGAGGGATTTCCCATAACCTAAGGCAGATTGGGAAGGTCTGTCTTTGAAGTCCACAGACATTTGGGGCTATAATAGAAAGAAGGAAGGAAAGGAAAAAGAAAGGAAGAGAAAGAGAGGCAGAGAGAGAGAGAGAAAACAAAAGAAAGGAAGGAGGAGGCAAGGAAGGAGGGGAGAGAGAAGGCAGGCCAGCCTTACAAAGTGCACATTTGAAGCCACTGGGTCCCTCGCACCAATGGAAAATGAACTCACCCACACTGGTCGCTCCTCTCTGAAAGGACGCAGTTGAGAGAAGTCCTTTCTTTACTGTGTGCTTTTAAAGACTATTCTTTGACCTCTGCTATTTACGACTTGAAAGCTGTGAAGACAGGGCCAGACCCCTTTGGCTCCAAAAGGCGCTTGCAAACAAAAGCTTTTCACCTTTGTTCCACTTACCTCATCCCACCCCCCACCCCCCACTCAGAACACGTCCACACCGCAGCCCCCTGGTTTCACAAACTGAATTCTCCCCTTTCTCTGGCCCAGTTACAGCCATTGCCGAGCTGACAAGTGGCCACCTTCGCTCCTTTGCAGGGAAGGATGCCCTAGTCATCACCACCCGGCTGAGAGGGGGTCTGGTAGGAATATAGATGTCTTGTCATCTCACGTCAGTTAACCATGAAATTGTAGACAGAATGGTTCAGGAAACTAAGCAACGCGCGGGGCAAGTTTCAGCCACCGTGTGGGATTTCTCGAGTTATTATTTACGGATTTATCTGTTGCCTTTCTCACTCTTAATAGCATTCAAGACAGTTTTCAAAGTTCATTCGGACATAGCCAGAAAAACAGATAAAAACTGGACAATAAAAACTGGAGTCAGCGATAAAGCTAGTTCCCAAAATACATGGGATAAATTTCAGTAACCTTGTTAAAGTATGGTGATTTTATTTATCATTCGGCCTTCCAACAGCCAACTCTAAGTGGAAAATACAGTGTCCAAGGACTGAAATATATACCAGTTTCTAGGGGAAGAATAATCACTGTTGATTAGATGAACATGCCTGGGGGAGGCATGGCAACCCACTCCAGTATTCTTGCCTGGAGAACCCCATGGACAGAGGAGCCTGGTAGGCTCCAGCCCATGGGGTCGCAAAGATTCAGACATGACCGAGTGTCTAAGCACAGAACAAGGTGAATATGATGAATGCCCTCCCAAGTTTTCTCCTAAAAACGGCACGGAATAACAGACTGATGTCCTCGGCAAGTTCCTCAGAGTGTTCCCCGATGGCTGAGTTTCTGAGACAGTCTCTGAGAATATTGCATGCCTTGCATTGCAGCAACATGGGGTTCAGTAACTGTCATTCATTAAAGGACAATTTTGAGACCGTGAAGGGACATAGTTTAGTCTTGCAATCAAGGCATGGATGGTACAGCATCTGGAAACTCTATATGCATGAAAGTGAAAGTCGTTCAGTTGTGTTCAACTCTTTGTGACCCCACGGACTATACAGTCCATGGCATTCTCCAGGCCAGAAGACTGGATTGGGTATAGCCTTTCCCTTCTCCAGGGGATCTTTGCAGCCCAGGGGTCAAACCAGGATCTCCTGCACTGCAGGCAGATTCTTTACCAACTGAGCTCTCCATGAGGCACATACAAATGTTGGTGCTCTGGTTGACTTTCTGAACTGCAAGAATACAAAAGGTTTGAGCCTCTAGCCCTTGGCAAGTACCAGCAAAGCAGTGGTGTGTGGACTATCACTGTCATTTCACAGGCAGCAGAGGTGCTGTTAGCTTGATACCCAAAGCAAAAATTGCATATCCTAACGAGGATGACTGTTTAAATAAGAATGTCACCCTAACTGCCTAGACACACAACAAAGAAGGTGAAGGAAGTCCTTGGTCAAGATCCTCCATAGGAAATAGTATTTTCTCTTCCAACGTGGAAGAAACCAAAAAGGTACAAGCTCAATGGAACATCCTATCCATGGCTGCAGTAATTTGAAGCTGAAAAAAGAGTTTAGAACAAGTGCCCAGCTTAGCCATCAAATACACATACACACTTCATATTGGAATTAAGCAGAGCCTTATGGGACTTTCCCAAGATAGACCTCCCCTATGTCCTCTGCCTTCCTTCTGATTCTTAGAAAACTTTAGCCTCCTAGGCTTTCCCTGAGATCAAAAAGCAAATTTAATCTGAAAAGTGAGAAAATGCAGACAGACAGGAAAACAGTCAAGGAAGACAAAGTAATAACAGTGTATCCATTAAACACAATCAAGGATGGCTGTTTCTTCCTCAGGGGCTACAGATAATATTCTGAGCTGTGTCCTTGAGCCATTTTGCAGAAACCAGAACCCCCACCATGTGGAGGAAGTTTACCTCATGTTGGCCACAAGCATTCCAGACCAGATAGAACCAGAAGGCTGATGAGGTTGACTCCCGAAATGCCACTTGGTTACCTCACCACCAACCAAGCAGAATAATGTCCATAAGCTGATCACACACCTGCAACCCCTCTGCCGCACCCAGTCATTAAAAACCTTTCCCTGTATGCTATGTCATCCCTGATATGTAGAATGTATGAAGAAATTATACAAATGAACCTACTTACAAAACAGAAAGAGATTCACAGACTTAGAGAATGAACTTACGGATGTCAGG
Source organism: Cervus canadensis (assembly GCF_019320065.1). Lineage (NCBI taxonomy): Eukaryota > Metazoa > Chordata > Mammalia > Artiodactyla > Cervidae > Cervus > Cervus canadensis. The sequence continues at coordinate 11,252,874 of NC_057419.1, forward strand.
GGGAAGAGAGTTAGGGAGTTTGGGAAGGACATGTATGGATGTGTGGGATGGACATGCTATATTTAAAATTGATAACACCAAGCAACTACTGTCCAGCATAGGGAACTCTGCGCAATGTGGCAGCCTGGATGGGAGGGAAATTTGGGGAAGAATGGATACATGTATATGTATGGTTGAATCCCTGCACTGTTCACCCAAAACTATCACAAGATTATTAATCGGCTATACACCAACACAAAATAAAAAGGTAAAAAAAAATTTCTCTGGACTTCCCTCATGGTCCCAGGTTAAGACTCTGCTTTTGCTGCAAGGGGAACACGTTCAATCTCTGGTCCCCTGGTTGGGTAAGTTCCACTTTCTGGCTAACCCAAATGTTGTTCAGTCCCTAAGTCCTGTCCGACTCTTTGCAACCCCATGGAATGCAGCATACCAGGCTCCTCTGTCCCCCACTAACTCGCAGAGTTGGCTCAAATTCATGTCCATTGAGTTGGTGATGCCATCTAACCAACTCATCCTCTGCACACCCCCTTTCTCCTTTAGCCTCCTATCTTTCCCACCATTGGGGTCTTTTCCAATGAGTTGGCTGTCCGCATCAAGTGGCCAAATTTCTGGAGCTTCAGCTTCAGCATCAGTCCTTCCATGGAATATTCGGGGATGATTTCCTTCAGGATGAACTGGTTTGTTCACTTTGCTGTCCAAGAGACTCTCAAGAGTCTTCTCCAGCACCACAGTTGGAAAGCATCAATTCTTTGGTGCTCAGCCTTCTTTATGGTCCAACTCACACCTGTACATGACTACTGGAAAAACCATAGCTTTGACTAGATGGACCTTTGTCGACAAAGGGATGTCTTTGCTGTCTAGGTTCATCATAGCTTTTCTTCCAAGGAGCAAGCATCTTTTAATTTCATGGCTACAGGCACTGTCACCAGTGATTTTGGAGCCCAAGAAAATAAAATCTGTCCCTGTTTCCACTTTTTTCCCCTTCTATTTGCAGTCAAGTGATGGGATCAGATGCTACGGTCTTAGTTTTCCTAATGCTGAGTTTCAAGCTAGATTTTACTCTTCTCTTTCACCCTCATCAAGAGGCTCCTTAGTTCCTCTTTGCTTTCTGCCACTAGAGTAATATAATACATACCTGAGGTTGTTGACACTTTTCCTAGCAAGTTTGATTCCAGCTTGTGATTCATCCAGCCTGGCATTTACCATGATGTACTCTGCTTATAAGTTAAATAAGCAGGGTGACAATATACAGCCTTGATGTACTCATTTCCCAATTTTGAACTAGTCGGTTGTTCCATGTCTGGTTCTAATTGTTGTTTCTTGACCTGCATTTAGGTTTCTCAGGAGACAGGTAAGTTGGTCTGGTATTCCCATCTCTAAGAATGTTCCACAGTTTGTTGTGATTCACACAGTCTAAGGCTCTTGTGTAGTCAATGAACCAGAATAGACATTTTTCTGAAATTCTCTTCCTTTCTCCATGATCCAGCAAATATTGGCTATTTCATCTCTGGTTTCTCTGCCTTTTCTAAGCCCAGCTTGTATATCTGGGAGTTCTCAATCCATGTACTGTTGAAGCCTAGCTTGAAGGATTTTTAGCAAGTACTACCTTCCTAGCATCTGAAATGAGCACAAATATACTATAAAGCAGTTTGAACATTCTCTTTGGCATTGTTCTTTGAGGGTCATTGTCAAAGGAGTCTACACTGAGGTGAAAACTCTCACTTGAACTTCGGGGGAGTTAGCATTTGCTTTTCTATGTTCATGACTGTGACCCCCATCCTAGAGGTAATCCTTGACAAGGAGGGTCAAGATGTTCTATCTAAGCATACACAGGAATTCCTTTAGAAACCTAACTAACTTGTGTTGGTAAATGGTCAGAGATATCACTTTGCCAACAAAGGTTCATAGAGTCAAAGCTATGGTTTTCCCAGTAGTCATGTATGGATATGAGACTTGGACCATAAAGAAGGCTCAGCGTGGAAGAATTGATGCTTTTGAACTGCGGTGTTGGAGAAGACTCTTGAGAGTCCCTTGGACTGCAAGGAGATCCAACCAGTCCATCCTAAAGGAAATCATCCCTGAATATTCACTGTAAGGACCGATGCTGAAGCTGAAGCTCCACTTCTTTGGCAACCTGATACAAAGAGCTGAATTACTGGAAAAGACCCTGATGCTTTTTGAAAGATGCTTTTAGAAAGATTGAAGGCAGGAGGAGAAGGAGGTGGCAGAGGATGAGATGGTTACATGGCATCACCAACTCGATGGACGTGAGTTTGAGCAAACTCAGGAAGACAGTGGAAGACAGCGGTCCGTGGGGTGGCAGAGAGTCAGACACAACTTAGCAAATGAGCCGCAACAGCCACCCCTGGGAGAAAGCAGGGTAATATGGCACAATGACATACTCAATGCCCACAAATCCTGCCCTACCAAGCTATTGAAACCCAATGCTGTCTCCTTTGTAAAACATAACTGCTCCCCTCCTTCAATTGGCAGTGACGCTCTTCGCCAGTCACCAGCTCAAACCCAACATCTTCAGGCCATCGGAGCTCTTCCGGCTCCTCCGTGTGCCTCTGATGAATACATTACAACTTCAGAACATCTGGCAGACCATCATCACCATGTAACGCATGTTGACGGAGATGTTTTTCATACATTCCACGTGCAATCCCTTTCTCAAGTCAGCTTTCAGGAATTCCTCCTCAATCATGAGCCAAATAAGAGAATGCGTTTGTGTCTCCTTCCATGAGATGGGAGGAGAAATTGAGGAAGAGATGCAGAAGGCGTGGGGATCACGAGTTACACGGAGGTGCTTTTCCCCTTTCCCGTGTCTTTGCTTTGAAGTTTACGGCAAGTGGAAATTCTTTCATCGCCGTAAAAACTGGTACAGAATTTTGTTAAGGATTTTTGCATCTATGTTCATCAGTGATATTGGCCTGTAGTTTTCTTTTTTTTGTGGAAAAGTCAGAAACACAGTGGGCTATTCGCATGCCACATGCTGGACTTGAATCCAAATCAGAACCTGTTCTTTTCCTTAAATATTGATTGTGCTACAAGCCTGGGCCAAGTGTTGCAAGTTACTGCCGCACACAGGCTAGCTTCTAGGCTAAAAAAACCTCAGAATGTTCCAGCTAATGATGCCCCAAAGCACACTAATATGTTTGATAAAAGTTCCCAGCGTGAGGGCAGAAAACACTTACCATAAGAATGACGGTGTGAAGGAAAGCAAATCAGTGATACTGCCATAGCCTTCCTTCCATGCTAGAGGCTCCAATTAGAGCTGCGAACCTGTGTTCCGGGAGGCTGCCTCAGATGGAAGGGTGCCTCAGATCTCTCTTTGTTAAAACCATTAACTCACCAATCCACTTGCCAGGCCGGGCGGCGACCCCGCTAACAGCCTTCAGCACTTAACCACTTCAGACATGAAGTTCTGAAACTAGGTATTTATTTAGCTGCACCATCTGCCTCAACCTGATGCAGAGAGACCACTCATGGAAAAAGACCCCTGATGCTGGGGAAGATTGAGGGCAGGAGGAGAAGGGCGCAACAGAGGATGAGGCGGTCGGGTGGCATCACTGTCTCAACGGACATGAGTTTGAGCAAATTCCAGGAGACAGTGAAGGACAGGGAAGCCTGGTGTGCGGCAGTCCATGGGGTCACAAAGAGTTGGACACAACTTTGCAACTGAACAACAAACAACCATCTGTCAGTTGTTTTTGTTTTCATCTGCTCCACATTCTCTCACTTCGTTCTTTCTTTTTTTCCCCACTTCTGCCTTTACCTCGGAGATCACACCGACTTGCATGTTTCCCCACAGCGATACTGGATGGAGTACTCGAGAATAAAGTGGCACGTGGAGCCCTAACTCAGACCTGCTGACTGTGTGATCTGCAACTGCATGGAAACCATGAACTGTAAGAGTTCAGGTCTCCCAGAGGAGAGACTTCATCGCTTGGTGAGCACACAATGGTTTTGGGGGCACTTGAGATTATGCCATTTACTCACACGATGTCGTAGGACAGTCTGACAAACGTGCGTTCAACAGTTTTTATTCATCATGCTGGCACAATATTGCATTACAGACCAATTTTTCAAAAGAACGGTAGCCAAACTTTAACACACCTCACAATTTCTTTTCCTATGCATTCCATACACATTTTAATTCCACCACTGGTTTAAAGAAATAGAATATTTCTCTTCCTAAATTATCACATCCCATTTACCTAAAAATCATGTCATAATCAAGGGGGTGGCAGAGGACAAGATGGTTGGATGGCATCATCAACTCAATGAACATGAATTTAAGCAAACTCGGGGAGACGGGGAAGGACAGGGAAGCCTAGCGTGTCCATGGGGTTGCAAAGGGTCAGACACGACCTAGCAACTAAAGAACAACGTCATGATCATTACTTATGGAAATAATAACACTAATATCAAAAATAAAGGGAATTAATTACAACAGCGGAGAAGTTTTCTACTCTTCCAGCAGCGTAAACCTACAACTTTTCTTGACAAGTCAATGGGGACTGCACCTATGAAATACTTGGTAAACTCCCAAAAGATATCAATATGTTGGACAAGAGATGCTCAATATGCTTTGTCCTTGAAGTGGATATGTATACAAAGTCAGGGAAAACTGCATGAATATCAGTATTACCATAGGTTTTAAGTGTTTTAAAGTATAAGGAACAACTGAAATTTCAAACTGTTGCATATTACAACACTGCAAAAGATAAACTGTCCAACTTTGGTTCCTTGAGTATTTGGACATAGTGCATTTCCATGGGTGCCTGAGTTTTCATTTTCCTCCTTAAGATGCATTTTCCTGGGGCTCTATGGACTTACAGTCATTACCACATAAATCATGGACAGCATCTAACACAAAACAAAAACCTCCAACAGTCACATTCAGTTATGTTTCTGGGGTTTGACCTTTATCCAATAAATTTCACAGATGCCAAATGAAGCCGTCCAGATGTTCGTACACGCAAAACCAATCTTCCTCACCTCTAAATTTGGCTCAGAATAAGCCTGGAAAATCACAAAGAATCTGAAGTGATGGCCCTTATAAGAACTGAACTCCCACTGAGATCAAAGCAACGGGCCACCACACCAAGACTGAGCCCTCAATTACTGCTTTTCAACTCAAATCCTCACAACCAGATGGGAAACAAAAGTCAACTGAGAGAGTTAAAACATCCAGAAGGAGAAGGATGAGGACGCATGTGCCCCAGATGGGTGGTTGTCACCAAGAGTGCCTTTCTGAGGTCCAAGGTTTACAAAGGTAACAGAGCATAAGGTCAAAGCATACTTACCTTATAAATGCATGACTCTCGCGCAAATGTAAAATGAACACGTGTCAGATATTTAACTCATGAAATACCGCAAGGACCAGGAATATCTTCCACGTGCTTCAAAGGAGAAATCCAAGAAATACAAGCATATGGACACACAAAAAGGATCGCTCGAGTCGATTTACAAATACACGCAAAATGGTCTGTTGATGAGGAAGCTTCCACTGCAATCCACCGCACACGGCCATTTGCATTTCCACGGACAAGAGTCATCTGCATTATTATCAGCCTCCTACCATCTGCAGAGGAAGAAAACAGCTCAAAGATACGAACAATGTAGATAACCCGCAAGATGCGAGAGGGAGAGCATTCAGCCACCTTTTATTTTGCCCATTTTGAAGTCCTCCACAAGTCTTACTTGTGGCAGAGGATGAGGTGGTTGGATGGCATCACTGACTCAGTGGACACAAGTTTGAGCAAACTCTGCAAGACAGTGAAGGACAGGGAAGCCTGGCGTGCTGCAGTTTGTGGGGTTGCAAAGAGTTGGACACTAAACAACTGAACAACAAGTCTTACTGGGATTCCCAGGTGGCACTAGTGGTAAAGAACCCGCCTGCCAATGCAGGAGATGTAAGAGACAGGGGTTTGATCCTGGGTTGGGAAGATCTCCTGGAGAAGGGCATGGCTACCCACTCCCATATGCCTGCCTGGAGAATCCCATGGATAGAGGAGCCTGGCAGGCTACAGTCCATGGGGTTTCAAGAATTGGACACGACTTAAGGACTTAGCACGCATGCACAACTCTTACTGGCTCTAAAAATCACTGAACTTTCAAAAATTAATTGTGATTTAATACTCTCTTCCTGTTGTTTGGGCTTCCCTGTGACTCAGACGGTAAAGCATTTGCCTGCAATGTGGGAGACCTAGGTTCGATCCCTGGGTTGGGAAGATCCCCTGAAGAAGAAAATGGCAACCCACTCCAGTATTCTTGCCTGGAAAATGCCATGGACGGAGGAGCCTGGCGGGCTACAGTGCATGGAGTCACAAATAGTTGGACACGGCTGAGCAACTTCACTTTCCCTTTCCTATTGTTTCCCACTCATTCAGTCAATGAATCCTTAAAAGCTGATCAACAATGTTCTACACATGATGTTAAAAATGGTCCGTTCATTAGTTTCAATACATCAACATACGTCTTTGTATTGGGAGAAAAATACGACATTACTGTTTTGTTTTTGCTTGCTTTTGCTCATGGAACGCCTTGGCAGACAAGAGAGGTTGGCAAACTATGGCAAGTGGGCAAACCCAGCTCAACACCTGTTTTTGTACAGCTGGTGAACACAGAATTGTCCTTACTTTTTAAAATGTGGCTGGGGAAAATAAAATTTCATGACACGGGGGTTCTATGAGATTCCAATTTCCGTGTCCGCACATAACGTTTCATTGGAAAACAGCCACTTACCTTTGTTTATCTACTATCTATCACTTCTTTTTCAGGCTACAAGGGCCACATGAGGAGTTGCTACTGCGACCTGAAGGGCCACAAAGATGAAAATATTTACTTTTAGGCCTTCTACAGAAACTGTATATGATGAGAATGTGAATGCCTAACATTATAATGAGCCCCTGAAAAGACGCTTGGTGCATACCACATGTTCAGTAAATCACGTGTTTATTTCCCTTCAAGTTATAAAGTAAAACTACTGAGAACACAACTGTATTCTTCAATGCTTTTGGCTGTTGTTCAGTCGCTCAGTCGTGTCCGACTCTTTGTGACCCCATGGACTGCAGCATGCCAGGCTTCCCTGTCCATCACCATCTCCCAGAGCTTGGTCAAATTCATGTCCATTGAGTCAGTGATGTCATCCAACCATCTCGTCCTCTGTCATCCCCTTCTCCTCCTGCCTTCTCCTTAATTCCTTTTATGACTTTGCAAAATGCACAGACCAGGGCTTCTGAACCTCTCTTGGCACTGCTGAGACTGAAGTCGGGAAACTCCTCACCATGAGGGAGTCCTGTGTGTCGCGGTTTGTCAGCATCCTTGACCTCCACCCATTAGATGGGTGTAGCTTCCCACCACTAGTAGTGACCACCAAAAAAGTCTCCTGCCATTGCCAAATATCCCCCGGGGAGCAAAATCACTCCAGCTGGGTAACCACTGGCCTCAAGCTATGCTGGACAGTAAATCACTGTTCTAACTCACGAAGGAGCTGAAAGATGCTAATGAACCCTGACTTCATTACAGGAGGAAGATTTCCCTAATTAATAATGAATGATCTTTATTTATTATTAATTAGGAAATAATTAATTACCTGCCTCCTGAGAAATCTGTATGCAGGTCAAGAAGCAACAGTTAGAAGCAGACTGGAACAATGGACTGGTTCCAAATGGGGAAAGGAGTACGTCAAGGCTGTGTAATGTCACCCTGGTTATTTAACTTACAGGTAGAGTACATCAAGCGAAATGGCAGGCTGGATGAAGCATAGCTGAAATCATGAGTGCAGAGAGAAATATCAATAACCTCAGATATGCAGATGACACCACCCTTATGGCAGAAAGAAAAGAGGAACTAAAGAGCCTCTTGATGACAGTGAAAGAGAGTGAGAAAGCTGGCTTAAAGCTCAACATTCATAAAACAAAGATCATGGAATCCAGTCCCATCACTTCATGGCAAATAGATGGGGAAACAATGGAAACCATGACATCATTTATTTTCTTGAGCTCCAAAATTACTGCAGATGGTGACTGCAGCCATGAAATTAAAAGACGCTTACTCCTTGGAAGAGAAGCTATGACCAACCTAGAGAGCATATTAAAAAGCAGAGACTACTTTACTGACAAAGGTCCGTACAGTCAAAGCTATGGTCTTTCCAGCAGTCATGTATGGATGTGAGACTTGGACCATAAAGAAGGCTGAGCATCGAAGAATTGGTGCTTTTGAACTGTGGTGTTGGAGAAGACTCTTGAGAGTCCCTCAGACTGCAAGGGGTTCAAATCAGTCAATCCTAAAGGAAGTCAGTCCTGAATATTCACTGGAAGGACTGATGCTGAAGCTGAAACTCTAATCCTTTGGCCATCTGATGTGAACATCTGACTCATTGGTAAGGAGTCTAATGCTGGGAAACATTGAAGGCAGGAGGAGAAGGGCACGACAGGATGAGATGGTTGGATGGCATCACTGACTCAATGGACATGAGTTTGAGCAAGCTCCAGGAGTTGGTGATGGACAGGGAGGCCTGGTGTGCTGCAGTCCATAAGGTCGCAAAGAGTCAGACAAGACTGAACGACTGAACTAAACTAAGTAAATGATCATGCTACATTACTCAGGTGCAAAATGGATTATATAACCTTTTTTCTTCCTGAAGGTAGTACAGTAAGGATGTACTTTGGAGGAGGAAGAAAATGTAATGTATACATTTCATTCATGGATCATTCACAAATACTTAATGAGCACCAGCCAGAATGGCTATCATAGAAAATATCCACAAACAATAAATGATGGAGAAGGTGTGGGGAGAAGCGAACCCTCCTGCACTGTTGATGGGGATGTAAATTGGTACAGCCACTATGGAGAACAGTATGGGGGTTCCTTAAAAAACTAAAAATAGAACTATGGCCCTTCCCCCCTGGAGAAATGAAATGGCAACCCACTCCAGTATTCTTGCCTGGAAAATCCCATGAACAGAGTAGGCTGGTGGGCTACAGTCCCTGGGGTCACAAACAGTCAGACACGACTGAAACAATTTAGCATACGCACATGACCCTGAAATCCCACTCCTGGGCATAGATCCAGAGAAAAACATGACCCAAGAGGGTACATGCACCCCAGTCTTCACCGCAGCACTATTCACAACAGCAAAGACATGGAAACAACTCAAACATACTCCAACAGGAGAAAGAATATAGAAGCTGTGGCACATACATAACATGCAATATTACTCGCCATTACAAAGAATGAAATTATGCCATCTGCAGCAACATCTATGGGCCTCGAGATTGTCATGCTAAGTGAAACTACGTCAGATGGAGAGGGAGAAATACAGTATGACACACCATATATGTGGAATCTACAAAGAAATGATACAAATGAACTACTTACAGAACAGAAAGAGACCAACAGACCTAGAAAACAAACTTTTTTTTGCCAGGGAGAAGATAAGTCAGTGAGTTTGGGATAGACATGTACTCTGTTATATTTAACATGGAGAACCAACAAGGACCTGCTGTCCACCACAGGGAACTCTGCTCAATACTCTGTAATAACCTTATGGTCACCAGGGGGAAGGACGAGGGAAGGGATAGTTAGGGAGTTTGGGATGGACATGGACACACTGTTGTGTTTAACATGGAGAACCAGCAAGGACCTGCTGGACAGCACAGGGAAGTCTGCTCAATGTCACGTGGCAGCCTGGATGGGAGGGGAGTTTGGGGGAGAATGGATACATGTGCATGCATGCATTTACACTTCACTATTCACCTGAAACTATCACAACATTGCTTGTTAATCAGCTATACCCTAATACAAAATAAAAAGTTAAAAAAAAAATACTCGGTAAGCAACACCTCTGTACCCAAACACGGTTCTAGGCTTCAAGATACCACAATGAACAAAGCGGATACAATCAAGGGCTGCCTGAAGTTTCTTTTCTGGTGAAGGAGACAGAGTTGCACAGACAAAGAAATAGGTATATATACAGACGAGGGTGTAATATGGCTGAGGACACTGTAAATGGGTGGGAGGTGATACGGGAGGGCAAGGCTGAGGAGGTGGCATTTGTGCTGAGACGTGAATGGCATGGGGTGGGGTCGGGTTGGGGAGGGGTGAGTGGTGAGCTGGGTGCCTCTGGGAGAAGCTTTCTAGGAGGAGGGAAAAGACAGATTGATGAGGGTTGAACACAGGAGAGAGACCACAGGCAGATGAGACAGTGTTTTACACTGAAGGAGATGCTTAGATATTAAAGGGTGTGAGGCAAATGGCAGTATGATTCAGATTACACGTGTGAAGGGCCTTTCCAAGACCCACGTTCACATAGTAGAATCTGGGAGACCAGAGAGCATTCTCGTGGACTGGTCCAGGCAAGAGATGCTGGCAGACGGGACAAGGCGGGCAACTAGATGGAAAGGAGAACCCATGTTCTGGAGCCATCCTGAAGGTGACAAGCTTTGCAGACACAATCAGAACTAATTAGAAACTGTGTATTTTCTATAAAAAGCAGAGACATCCCTTTGCCAACAAAGGTCTGTAGAGTCAAAGGTCTTATGGTCTTTCCAGTAGTCATGTATGGATGTGAGAGGTGGATCATAAAGAAGTCTGAGCACGAAGAACTGATGCTTTTGAATTGATGCTGTGGTGTTGGAGAAGACTCTTGAGGGTCCCTTGGACTGCAAGGAGAACCAACCAGTCCATTACAAAGGAAATCAGTGCTGAATATTCATTGAAAGGACTGATGCTGAAGCTGAAACTCCAATGCTTTGGCCAGCTGATGCGAAGAGTCGACTCATTTGAAATGACCCTGATGCTGGGAAAGATTGAAGGCAGGAGGAGAAGGGGGTGACAGAGAATGAGATGGTTGGATGACATCACTGACTCAATGGACATGAGTTTGAGCAAACTCGGGGAGATAGAGAAGGACAGGGAAGCCTGGCGTGCTTCAGTCCATGCGACTGCAAAGAGTTGGACACAACTTAGCCACTGAACAACTTTCTATAAAATATTATGTAAACTTTATTTTTAACATACAGTCAGTTATCTCATCAGCATAACTTTTTGACTTGGTGGGTTTTCTTTTTTTTTACTCTTCTGTCCCAATATTTGTTCTAAATGGTTTTTAAAGTTGTAGATCTTTATCCAAGGCCACGCATGAGACGGCATTTTCAACTCAAGTTGCCTCTATCGATTTGCTCGCCTGGGAAGTCCAATGGACAGAGGATCCTGGCGGGCCACCGTTCATCGGATGACAGAGTCAGGCACGACTTAGTAACTGAACAAACCACCACAACTGATTTGCTGAGTTATTTCACGACCGTTATCCAATATGTAAGTGCTTGAATTTCCCCACGTGTAAAATGGAGTTATCATCGCTTACCCTTCACTTCATTAACCAGAAGATCAAGAGGAAAAGCTTACACAGTGCTTTAAAGTCTCAAAAGATATGCAAACTAATTATCCGCGAATGTACCCGGTGATGATAATATCCAAAGGAGATAAACTTTGATTAACATGTAAGGTTCATCCCCACGGATTCAGACTAAAGACAACCCTGAAATTTATGTCAGCTTTGTAATATATTCCAAAGGTTCTGCTGGAGTTAGCCGTGACTTATTGATTCATTTTTGCTTTCAGGCAACAGGAATTGATTTCTGTTCTTGTGAAATTCAGTCTCTCGTGTCAGCCTTGATCATTCAATTACAAAATATGGTTCAACGATCTGTATTCCCCAGAGTTGCAATGTTCTTTAATTAGGGTATTTTAAAAGCAGTTCAAATGAATCTCTTCCATTCAAATTTCAAATGTACAAAAAAAATTAATTTCTTGATGGGGTAAGGATAAAAGGGGTGCTAAGTAAAAGTAATACAGATACAAAAAATTACCATCATGTAATACCCAACCAACAAAACTGGAAAAAAAAACTACTTATGAAATTTAGTCACATAGCCATATATTCTTACACACACACACAAAATCTTTTTCTGCAGTGATGACATAAACAAATTACCCAAAACACTAACTGAAGAACAATTAATATAAAAGATACCAGAAAATGTCTTATCAGGGCCAATGTTTACAATACTATATAAAAAAGAAGAGGATCGTAAACCAGACATTCCATTTCTGCCCAGGATCTAGACAGTCAGAGGTAAGCACACCTTGCTTTCACCAAATTACTTCACATTCACATGATTATACAAATTTGACTGTAAGATAAAAGAATGCTTCAATTTTCAGTCTAAAAGTAGCACCCACGAAAGGAATCTCATCAAACTCTACTACGATCGCAAAGCGCTCCGGTATGTATAGCAGGTTTCAACTGTATTCACTTATACTATCTGAATATAAAGCCAACTTTCAGACTAGAGTTGAAGCATATACCTACATGTATCTTACATATATACACACACACAGATTCTTATAGCTTATGATGTTTGGGGACTGAGAAATGTATGCTATCAAACATACGATTGAGAATAATTTGAACTTTACGATTGAGAATAATGTGAATAGAAATTTATGCTATCAAACATACGATTGAGAATAATGTGAGAATAATGTGAACGATTGAGAATAATAATGTGTGCAACGAGAAGTACTCAGAAATAGAAAAGAGACTGCTTACTGAAAGAATCGAATTACTTAGTGAGCAGTTCCTGAAACACAAAGGAAACACATACAAAATAACTTAGCTGTAAGTCGAATGCATTAAGTCTTCCGGTGGAATCAGAAGATGTTTTCTCCTTAAAAACATTTTTGACTAACATAACTAGAGAATGGAGAGAGAAACAAGGTAATATATATAAATACTGATACATATATCTTGATTGCAGCAGTGACTACATTAATGGAATCTATACATGTGATAAAAACCTTACAGAACTATATTAATACCTCCCTTGTACCAATGATGATTTTCTGCTTGTGATACTGTGCTATGAATATATAAGGTATAAACATTGGTGGAAAGAGGGTGAACAGTACATGTGATTTCTCTCTACTAACTTTGCGGCTTCCTGTGACTTTACACTTATTCTAAAATTAATTAAAAAAAAAATGCTGATAACAGTTGTAGGGAACATACCTTTGAACATTGCTTGTGATTCTGGCACCAAACCAGGGAACCATTGTTCTGCAAAACGAAAAAAGAAACATTGAGTCATTAAATACTTTCCTATTGGAAAACTGCATACACCTGTGTGCATTAATATAATTTTAAAATATCAGCCCTAACAAAAGGCCAACTTGCCACCCTGCTATGTCTCTCTTCCTGAAACAGAAAAGTGGGTTTCTAATGGAAGTCGTGTTTTACCCTTGACTTCATGATACAAACACATATAAAATAATGAAGAATTTCAAGCTGTTTGGGAAGGAAAAGTGTGTGAGCCATCTCTCAGGGGTGTGCTGAGTGATGAAATACAGACCAGCAGGAAAATGACCCACAGACGTGTCTTCCTGGAGGCTTTTCAATTTCAACCAATCAGTAAAAAGGGTTTGAGCCTGGAAGTCAGATCCCATGGGAAACACGTTCTCTCATTCTCTCTCTCTCTCTCTCTCTCTCTCCCCCTTCCCTGGATGTGTGACTCTGGAGAAGGGACTTACTACGTCTGTCCCTCAGTTTATCCATCTGTAAAGCATAAGGACATTACCTCCTGCATGTGGTCAGTGGTATAACTAAGTGAGGGGATATGCATAAACCACTCAACATGTATACCAAAGACCAGGATTAGGATTTATTCAAAGCCATTCATTCCATTTATTTTATTGAAGTATAGCTGATTTATAATATTGTGTTAATTTCTCCTGTACAAAGTGACTCTGTTATACATACATACACACACACACACATATATACACACACTTTTTCATATTCTTTTCCATTATGTTTTATCAGAGGATACTGAGTGAGTGAGGACTGATGCTGAAGCTGAAGCTCCAATCCTCTGGCCACCTGATGCAAGAACTGACGCACTGGAAAAGACCCTGATGCTGGGAAGGATTGGGGGCAGGAGGAGAAGGGGACGACAGAGGATGAGATGGTTGGATGGCATCACCCACTCGATGGACATGAGTTTGAGCAAGCTCCAGGAGTTGGTGATGGACAGGGAGGCCTGGCGTGCTGCAGTCCACGGGGTCTCAAAGAGTCGGACACGAGTGAGCGACTGAACTGAACTGAACTGATTTGAGTAAAGTTTCCTGTGCTCTCCGGTAGAACCTTGTTTATCCATCCTATATATGTGTGTGTGTTTCCATCTGCTAACCCCAAACTCCCAGTTCGTCCCTCTCAACCGCCCCGCCCCCTTGACAACCAGCAGTCTGTCCTCTGTGTCTGTGAGTCCCTTTCCGTTTCATAGATAAGTTCATTTGTGTCGTATTTTAGATTCTACGTGTAAGCGACAGCATACGGTATTGATCTTTCTCTGACTTACTTCACTTAGCATGATCATCTTTGCATCCATCCATGTTGCTGACAATGGCATTATCTCATTCTCACCCCCCCCCCCGCCCCGTGGCTGACTAGTATTTTATTTGTATATATAATTTTCTTTACCCACTCATCTGTTGATGGATATTTACATTGCTTCCATATCTTGGCTATTGTAGACAGCGAGTGGCACTATGAACATAGGTCTGTATGTGTCCTTTTGAATTACAGTTCTGTAGGACTATGATTTACTATCCCTAGATTCTGAACTTCTCTTTGAAACTTGTCATCGTACATGACTAAAATTTTGGGTGGATTATGATACTGTACATCAGACTGTGCTAGGCAGGGATAGGTTGGGAGAGCTAACGGAAATGGTCACCTGGTAATTAAGATGCTGTGACCTCCTGTTTTCTGAAGTTCAAGGTTGGCTATGAGATTAAAGTAGCCCATTACTTATGTCTGAATGCCTAAACTTTTAATTTTAAGAAAATCATAGTGAATAGAATAGTATCACCTTTGTTTGCATGCAAAAGAACACTGAATCAATAATATACCTTTTCAAAAATATTCTTATTACAAATTTACTGATATATAATTCACATACACAAAAATGACTCATTTAAACTGTATAATTCGCTGGTTTTAGTAGAAAGTCAGTGCCACCATCATCACTAATTGTTGGACTTTTTCATCACCACTGACACAAAGCTATCCATTTTGCAGTCCCTTTCCTCAGACTCTGACAACCACTAACACACATACTTTCTCTAGAAATTTCCCTACTCTGGACCCTTCATGTAAATGGAATCAGAACATATGTAGTCTTCTGTGTCTGGATTATTTCGCTTCATCATGTTTTACATTATGCTTTTGAGGGTCCCTTGGACAGTAAGGAGATCCAACCAGTCCATCCTAAAGGAAATCCGTCTTGAATGGTCAATGGAAGGACTGATGCTGAAGCTGAAGCTCCAGTACCTTGACCACTTGATGCAAAGAGCTGACTCGTTAGAAAAGACCCTAATGCTGGGGAAGACTGAAGGCAGGAGGAGAAGGGGACGACAGAGGATGAGATGGTTGTATGGCATCACCAACTCGATGGACATGAGTTTGAGCAAGCTCCAGGAGTTGGTGATGGACAGGGAAGCCTGGTGTGCTGCAGTCCATGGGGTCGCAAAGAGTCAGACGCTAGTTAGCAACCAAGCAAACAGTATTTTTGCTTCATCCATACTGTCACATACATCAATACTTCATTCATGCTTTTTTTTACTATCAGATTCTATTGTATGGATATTTGCTCTTCCGTTCACAATAACATATTTTCCTAATGCAGGATTCTCAAAATCACTGGGTAGATCTCAGCTGTTTAGGATTAGAAATTTCCCTCTTCGATCTAAAAATCATTTGGCTAAAAGATCTCAGTCCTGCAGGAAAGCTTTCCCCATTAAGTATCTCCATCATACTAACTCGAGTCTCCTTTACAAGCTTAACTCTCCAAAATCGCTGAATGCCCCTAACAATTTTAGATAATCTGGTATTAACCTCCTTACCCCCTTGCTGAGCTGCACCCATCCTCACTGGGCACTGATATCTCCCTACATTATCAATGTCCACCAGTCCAACAATAAGGGCTGGAGCTGTGTATGAATAGCCTGGACTGAGGTCAGGCATGGTCTTTTGTAGGCTTGACATCAGAGAAATAAGAATTTAATAGACTGGGTGGGGGCCAAAGCTGGACAGCGGACATGGTTTAATTACTGGTAATAACGTGTTCAAGAAAGAGGCCATTATGGGAAAGCCCGGTGTTTCATAAAAGCTGGTGACAAAGTTCACAAGGGCGTTAGGCAGACCAGGGTGCTGGCCATAAGCAGGGTGTGCTGTGTTCAGACGCTCAATCATGTCTGAGTCTTTGCAAGCCCAGGGATTGTAGCCCAGCAGGCTCCTCTGTCCATGAGACTTCCCAGGCACGAATACTGGAGTGGGGTAACCATTCCCTTCTCCAGGACATCTTGCTGGAGATACAGGGATCGAACCTGCATCTCCAGCATTGGCAGACGGATTCCTTACCACTGAGCTGCCTGGGAGGCCCATAAAGAGCGTTAACAATAGCAACAAGAACCGGGGGCCAGATGCTGAGAAGTATGTTGTTATGGCAACACTGGGGGCAGGGTCTGGGGCATCGGGACAACTTCTCCCCTTGTCGTCCTGTCTGGGAAGAGTGTTCCTCGCCTGTCCCATGTGGGGTTGGGTCCTGCTGGGACTTGCAAGGACCAGGTCTGGCAGACCACAGCCTGACCCCAACTTGAGTGCCCCGCGCTCACACCCCAGAGATGGGAACCAGTGAGGTTCCTTCCAAAGAGGCACGGGGCTAAAGCGAATGGACTCCCAACCTTGGAGATTAGGTCAAGGCCAGATCTTGACCACCTCCTTCAGCAGGGTCATGGTCTGAGGGGGGCTTCCCTGGTGGCTCAGATGGACAAGAATCTTCCTGCCAGTGCAGGAGACCCGGGTTTGATCCCTGGGTTGGGAAGATCCCCTGGAGAAGGGAAAGGCTACCCACTCCAGTATTCTTGGGCTTCCCTTGTGGCTCAGCTGATAGAGAATCCACCTACAATGTGGGAGACCTGGGTTCAATCCCTAGGTCAGGAAGATTCCCTGGAGAAGGGAATGGCAACCCGATTCAGTATTCTTGCGTGGGAAATCCCATGGACGGAAGAGCCTGGCGGGGCTACAATCCACGGGGTTGCAAAGAGTCAGACATGACTGAGTGACTCAATGAAAACAACATTGTGGTCTAAGGATCTTCTGCCACCCTGAGTCAGGGCAGCACATCGTGCCCCTTGCGCTGGGATCCTTGACCTGGGACTGGCTTCCACCGGCTTCCCTTCCAGCTCTTCCTTCTCCTGGACACACGGGCAGGCCCTCTGCAGCTCAGCCTCTGCTCTTGAGAGATGCATCACACACCCTCCTGCTCTGGGATCTCTCTTCCCTGATCTGAGCTCCTCAACGGGAGTGTGATCCTGGAGACAGGGCTTCCTGTCTCCTCTCCGCTTGAAACCTTCACACTCGCGACTGGACCAGCTTCTTAGGCCAATTGCAAGGGGGCCTGGGGCTGCAGAAGCAGGCATGGCAACTGCCCCCTGCCCCCAACGACGGGCTGACAAAAATATTACCAGCGGGGTCATATGCCAATGACCTGCGTACTATCGATAAATATCATGATCGAGACAGTATAAGCATTTGCTCTGGTTATCTGTCGTAGTCACCTACATGATCGTTCCATGGACCACACAAGCTTCCTCTGCCTGTTTTACAGTGAAGGTGCTGGGAGTCCAAGAGGGCAAATTTTATATATACACACCCTGCAGCCAGTGGTGAAACTCAGCTACGAGTGCCATGGTGAAGAAAGGCGACGGAGATAGACAGAGAGGTTGAGAGCAGGCTGTGCATGAAATCTCCAGACGTATAAACCGTAAGGAGAGTAGGAATTGGACCAGAGAGTTCCCAACATGGTAAGCTTCGGAGGATATCAGGTGGAGGGGCTGGAGCAGGAAATAGGAGAGGTGAACACGCAGAAAGCGGAGCAGGTTACAAATGACTGGAACAAACACTTTTCACTTAAAAAAAAAAAAATAGAAGATCAGAGCTGTGAGCAGCTCTGTCCATGGCACATCTTGCTTAGAATCCTTCTGTTCGCTTGGGAGGTAAAATGGTCAGACCTCAACAACAGGCGAATCCAGGGAACGGTGCCTTCAGCCGACTGGCAAACGCTAACACGCCTGCCAGCCCCAGGCTGAAACACGCATTGCTCCGGCCCCACTGGCCTGCACACCCTCTTCCGGACAGTCACGGAGCCCATCTGTCATTGACATTTTCCTGGGATTTAATACCGACGCATTTCCTCCACCGAAGCGCTTTCATTTGAGGCCAAATTTCCCATTAATCATAAAAAAAATGAAAAGCTGTCCTCAGAAAGAACTATGGGGGGGGGGCAACAGCAAGCAGGCATGAAAGGTTTATTACGATTACAATCGTTAACTTTTTTATTACAGAAGATAGGTTGTCATCGCTTGCTGGGAAAGATTAAAAAGATAATCCACATAAAGTGTTTAGCAAATTGGTTGGCACAGTTAGATGCAAAAAAAAAAAAAGACGATCGTGATTATAAATTTTACAATGTTTGCCATTATTTTTGTTCTGAGGAGTGGAAGAGTAATCCTGGACTTTCAAGCTCCCAGCTCCCGTGTATAACATGCATCGTATGCTACCTGGTTTCATCTTATTAGTGAGGCTCAGAGGGTGAGGGGGCTTGGGGGAATGAGATGGGTCGGGTTGGGGTGGGAAGTACCATGTTTTTTTCCCTTCAGTTCAGTTCAGTTCAGTCGCTCAGTCGTGTCCGACTCTTTGCGACCCCATGGACCACAGCACGCCAGGCCTCCCTGTCCATCACCAACTCCCGGACTTTACTCAAACTTATGTCTATTGAGTTGGTGATGACATCCAGCCATCTCATCCTCTGTGGTCCCCTTCTCCTCCTGCCCTCAATATTTCCCAGCATCAGGGTCTTTTCCAGTGAGTCAGTTCTTCCCTCAGCAATAGCAATTTTTCCAACATTGGCCAATGTGATGACAGGGTAATTGCTTTAATTGCCTTTGATTGGTCATTTGTATTTCCTCTGCAGTGAACGGTCTCTGCATTTTACCATTTCTATTTTGGAGAGTCCACCCTCTTCTTAGATACTGTAGCAGCTGTTAGTATCAATTAGACTTAGTAATAATTTGCCTGTTATTTACTGCTTTAAGTAAAAGGTTTCCAGTACATCGTTTGTCTTTTGAGTTTACTCATGGAGTTTTCTCCATGTAGAAATTTTCTACACACACACACACACACACACAAACTTCCCCACCCAAAGTGTCTCTATTTCCATTCGGAATTTTGAGTTTCCTGTTTTCTTTAAAACAATCGCCCCCCCTCCACCCCGCCCATGACAAGGTTTTGCAGCTGCCCTACGCTTTTGGTTTTATCAATCAGCATCTTCCACAGAATTTATCTCTACAAAAGAACTTCTAAGAACCCTGCCTAATGGCAGGGCGGATGTCTGTAAACCCCCGATTAGCTCCGGCCACTGTGTTTGGGCCAGGTGTGCACGAAGACCACACCATCCACCTATGCAGCTTATCTGGAATGCTCTCTGAGCAGAGGAGCAATGGAAAAATATAAAAACCCAGAGCATTTCAACATCCCGCCCCGGGGGTAAGTTTTTAGCCTGATTACAATAGCCTTCACCAGTTAAGCCACTTGACAACAAAAAATAAAATACAGTATCTGCAATAAAGTCTCACTCTGGCTGAAAGCCAGCAAAAGTAAAGAGCCAAAGTACATTAGGCATGAAAGATATTTGCCTCTAGAATCATCACTTTAACCTCCAGGTAGCACCAGACAGTGGGACTTCGGTAATTATAGAAAGATTACATCCTGTATTTTATTGGTTTAACGAGATCAAACATGAATGCCAGTCAGTCCAGCTTTCAAAGAGTTTATGTAAGTTCAGTCAGCTGCACCCAGACACTATTTCAATGATATTTTCAAAGGCTCTTCATTTCTAGCCTTTTGATTTTTCCCTTCAAGAAAAAAAAAAAATAATTCTTCAAAAGCTTCAAGTAAAGAAAACACTTCACTCAAAGACGACCCACAAGGGAAGGATAAAGACAGATGAAAACTAGCTATCTCAGTGCAGTCATTTGCCAAGAAAACAGAGAATTAGAACAGGTCCCTCTTGTTTTGGAGGTGATGGTGTGGCATATCCCATAAGGACTAACCAGGGTGCAGTTTCAGGGACGTGACACGGAATGAGTGCCCAACAGCAAAACGGAACATCCGACCTGAAACCGTTCCAGAGAGCCCATGACAGACTGAAACTTAGCAAACCAGCCCTTTGAAACCACAATACCATTAGCTGTGACTCAGTAGATTTTCTTTTCCTGGTAAGTGGAGTGTTTGTAAAAAGAAGGCATGAGTTGAAATTTAGGAATTTCCTTTTAATCCGGAATATTTTTCTATTACCTTGGAATTAAGAAATAAAATACTCGATTTCATTCATCGTTGCAAGGATATTCCACTGTATTGTCGATACACTCACAAGTTTCTCGTATATTCAACAGCAGCTTTGAATATACGTTCACGAGACTTCTATTGAGACTAGACATTTTCATGGGTCAAACTATTTAAAAAACTGTTTTTAACATTTGTTTTTATGTATTTGGCTGCACTCATTCTTAGTTACAGCAAGCAGATCTTTAATGGCAGCATGCAAACTCTTTAACTGTGGCCCATGTGCAAACTACTTCCCCGACCAGGGATCAATCTCAGGCCACTTGCATTGGGAGCACAGAGTCTTGGCCACTGGATCACTAGGAAAGTCCCTCAAAGTACTTTTTTTTTTTTTTTTTTTAGTGAGTCTTTGCTAGTGACCATCACAACTGTACATGCATTCTAAATACGTGTCAGTAAACTTAAATGCATATTGCTAAGTGAAAGAAGCCAATCTGAAAAGGCTACACGTTGTATGATTCCAGCTTTGTGACGTTCTAGGAAAGGCAAAACTATGGAGACAGTAAACGGATCAGTGGGGGCCAGGGGTTGCAGACAAGGAGGGATGAACAGGTAGAATACGGAGGGTTTTCAGGGCAATGAACCAACTGTGTGTGATACTCTCATGGTGGACACATGTCATTACACACCTGTCCAAAACTCACAGAATGCACAAAAAGATGAACCCTGATGGAAACCGTGGACCTGGCATGGTGACGGTGTATCAGTGAAGGTTCCTTAGCATAGCAGATGCTCCACTAGGGTGGGATGTTGGTAACGAGGGAGGCTGTGCATATATGGGGTCATGGGGTGTATGGGAACTCTTGGTATTTTCTGCTCAAATTTTTTTTGTGAAGCTGCTGCTGCTAAGTCACTTGGGTCGTGTCCGACTCTGTGCGACCCCATAGACGGCAGCCCACCGGGCTGCCCCGTCCCTGGGATTCTCCAGGCAAGAATACTGAAGTGGGTTGCCATTTCCTTCTCCCTTTGTGAAGGTAAGAAGTTCTAAAACAAAATCTACTTAAAGAGGAAAAAAAAAAAGCTCAGTGTTTATATTTGTTGTTTATAGTACAAGTTCTTTTGTTATGGATTATCCTCAGTAAATAAGCAACCTTTTCATTAACCCCTCCCCATAAATTTCCCTCTACATTTGACAAACATCTCACAGTGAACTGTATTCTACAGGAAAACACAAACCTACTCCGTCAGATGCCCAGCCCTCCCCTGTGGCCCCCACCACTGGAACCCAGGGTCTGGCCACATTCTCTGCTTCACTTCCTGACACCTGGCAGCTTGTCCAGGAATGAGAACCTCTGTGAGGGCTGCTCTCCCATCCGGGGCTTGTCGGCTCACCAAGGCGACTTCCGTGCCACTTCTTCCAGGAAGCCCTCCCTGATGCCCCACTCCCTGATGAGGACAGCTCCCCAGCAGTACATGCCCTGGGCCTCCCCGCACATCTGTTCCAAAGCACTCTAGGTGGTGGTCAAGTATAAATGTATTTGTATTGTTTTTCCTTAATGATAATCACCACCACCACCCCGCCCCCGTCTATGACTTCCTCAAATACAGAACGTGTCTATATTTCCCCCTTACCACTGGGTCCCTCATGATCTTAAAGATTGCTGGCTGAATAGATAAATGAATGGAATAGGGAGTCATAAATGAAGTTACACTTTAATCATTAAGGCATGAGGAACTGAAAACAAGGAAATAAAGAGATAGAGCTGAACAAATTGTTCATCTTCATTAGGTAGAGATTTCGGGAAATGGCTTCACTAGTTTGCTTCCTATAGAGAAGAGATTCGGCGTCCAAGAGA
Source organism: Cervus canadensis (assembly GCF_019320065.1). Taxonomy (NCBI): domain Eukaryota; kingdom Metazoa; phylum Chordata; class Mammalia; order Artiodactyla; family Cervidae; genus Cervus; species Cervus canadensis. The sequence goes on from NC_057419.1 coordinate 11,275,206, forward strand.
TTCAGCATGAGAATATGAAAAACTGAACGAAGGCTTGTATACAAAATCAAGCGTAAATTATTTAAGAAATAATCATGCTAACAATCTTTTCATAGATGTAAATAAAGTCATCTAAAGAAAATTAATAGAACAGCAAGCGTTAGACAATGCCATATGGGAAAGCATTCCTTTTATTAGCACTTTACTATGAATTTTAACAAGGAATTTGCTTACAAATTCCATCTTGGGGAAAGGACTGCATGCAACTTTTATTACTCACTCTCCCCGATGGAATGAGGGGAGCCACCACGGAATTACGGAATTGGAGGTACCGGCTTCTGTTAGCACATCCCAAGGAACAGTCTTCCGACTTTAATCTCCTCCAAGAAGATGTGTTAATTCTGAATTCATCCTTGCCACAGCTGTGACTGCAGATATGTAAACCACATTTGGTATTCAAATGTACATTCTCAGAAGAAAATTCTGATAAATCGTGCACTCTCCACGAAAATCACATTAAGCCCTGGAAGATTTCAAGATGGAATAAGTGACTTGTGTGGAAAGAAATCCAACCTGAGGTAGGTTGAGAGGGAGCATTAAAGGTAATAACAAGAATTGAGTTAATGACTCGTATTACAAAGTAAGGGAAGCGTGAGCAACAGAGCGTCTACATAAATGAAACAACGACAGCATTGTTCCTGGGAAACCTAAAAAAAATAAAGACACGTCTGTATAAACCTCATCCTCTTCCCACCTCCTCCTTCACGGCGGAGACAAGGAACAGTGGTGAACACAGACTGTGAAGGCAGGCGTGCTCAGACATCACTCTCAACCTCTTGCTTCGCTTCTAAATCGTGTGGATCCTCCCAGTTCCAGGAATTTCTCCCCCACCACCATACCTGCTTGTCGAGAAAGTAAACAGACATCTATAGATAGAATGTCCAGGAATAGAGTGTCCAGGCTGGAAGGGCAGAGATGCGGCATTCATGGGGTAGGAACAACCATCGACTTCAAGATGCTGGAAGGCTTCTTTCCAAGGTGGGAAACACACCTGTGTTTCTAACTCTTACTTCAGAGTGGCCCTAACTTCAGTCTGAATCACCTGTGTGGGTCTCAGTGTTGGTGGGAGAGATGAGACTGGGAAGAGGAGACGAAAAGGGGCCATAGGGGAGAAAGCAGAAGAAACAGGGAAGAAAGACAGGAAAGATCCCAAAAGTCTGCAGTAAATGGCATATTAGGTCCCAGGGCATAAATGTGAGAAGTTAAAAACCCCTTCGAAATTTAATATTAAAGACAGACTTTATTTTCTTGGGCTCCAAAATCACTGCAGATGGTGAGGGCAGCCATGAAATTAAAAGATGCTTTGCTCCTTGAAAGAAAAGCTATGATGAACCTAGACAGCATATTAAAAAGCAGAGACATTACTCTGCCGTCAAAGGTCCGTCTAGTCAAAGCTATGGTTTTCCTAGTGGTCATGTACGGATGTTAGAGATGGACTATAAAGCTGAGCGCTGAAGAAGTGATGCTTTTGAACTGTGGTGTTGGAGAAGACTCTTGTGATTCCCTTGGACACAAGGAGATCAAACAAGTCAATCCTAAAGGAAATTAGTCTTGAATATTCATTGGAAGGACTGATGCTGAAACTGAAGCTCAAATCCTTTGGACACCTGATGTGAATAATTGACCTATTGGGAAAGACCCTGATGCTGGGAAAGACTGAAGGCAAGAGGAGAAGGGGACTACAGTTCAGTTCAGTTCAGTCACTCAGTCGTGTCTGACTCTTTGCGACCCCACGGACCGCAGCACGCCAGGCTTCCCTGTCCATCACCAACTCCTGGATTCATGTCCATTGAGTCAGCGATGCCATCCAACCATCTCATCCTCTGTCGTCCCCTTCTCCTCCCACCCTCAATCTTTCCCAGCATCAGGGTCTTTTCTAATGAGTCAGCTCTTCACATCAGGTGGCCAATGTACTGGAGTTTCAGCTTCAGCATCTGTCCTCCCAATGAATATTCAAGGTTGATTTCCTTTAGGATGGACTGGTTGGATCTCCCTGCAGTCCAAGGGCCTCTCAGGAGTTTTCTCCAGTGCCACGGTTTCAACAAAAGTTAGTAGATCTGAGGTGTATTTCTCGGAGGAGGTGACGTTGCTGAAGGAATTAACCTGTGTCGGGAAGACCTAAGACCAGTATGGAGGGGTAGCCGCTTCAGTGTGGAAGAGGAACGTGAGTTCACAGAAAATAGGAGGTGAGGAGGTCACCACTTTCGCCCAAAGACACATCTCCCCATTTTAAGCTCCAGCAAAGCTCTTCCTCAATGAACCAAGCTAGTTTAGGGGACACTGCAATTTCACTGGAGGTTAGCATATTCTTCCTGAAACTAAGAGGATCGTGGTGTCTTGAGCGTATTCACCAAAGAACATATTGTTGTTCCGATGTGTTTAGACTCGTTATTGGCAGCTGTGTTCATCTGTACTTTTGCGTCAGCCTGCGTACCCAGGAACTGAAAGGAACAGTGGAAATATTGCTTAAGAAAACACGCCAAAGTTTCTGTGAAAAATTCAAACCATGATCAAAGGAGAAAAAAAAATGCAAGAGCAACGTGGAACAGCAATTTAGAAACATAATATTATGCAACTGTTAATTACATCTTTTACTACCATTCTCTGGAAAAACAGTGATGTACATATTCGCAACTTACTAAAAATTGGGGTCAGGAGGTGAAGGGGGCGACAGAGGATGAGAGAGTTGGATGGCATCGTCGACTCGACGGACATGAGTTTGAACAAGCTCCGGGAGATGGTGAAGGATAGGGAAGCCTGGCGTGCTGCAGTCCATGGGGTCACAAAGAGTCAGACACCACTGAGCGACTGAACACCAATAACAAAAATACACTCTAGGCAGCATTAGAGGAGTAGTAACATCTAGAAGTCCTCTTAGGTCTTTTCTTTCCCTAATTATTGTTGCTGTTATGTTTTTATTGCAGGCTGTTTCATAGGTGAACAAAACAGAAAATTAGGAGACCTCCCAGCAAAAACTAAAGTGACGTAGTCGGCTACTAGAGCAGTGACTTCAGTAGATTTCTGAGCTACAGCGGGATTTAATCTTGTCCTGCCTGGGAAGGGTAGTGTACAAAAGCTACTCTTATCTGTAAGCAATTGAAAACCAATTTTTTTAACTATTTCAAAGCTAACTGAGGGCTCTTAGAATGCTGACTCTGCGTAGTTTGTAAGGTAAGTCAAGTGGGATTCCAGGGCTCTCTGAGACCTCCTTCAAAATTACTACCAGGCGGGCTTCCCTGGTGGGTCAGATGGTAAAGTGTCTGCCTGCAATGCAGGAGACCTGGGTTCAATCCCTGGGTCGGGAAGATCCCCTGGAGAAGGGCATGGCTATGCACTCCAGTATTCTTGCCTGGAGAATTCCATGGACAGAGAAGCCTGGCAGGCTACAGTCCATGGGGTCGCAAAGAGTCAGACACAACTGAGCAACTAACACTTTTTTCACATTTGACTTCTTTTCAGGCTTTCTTTTTTTTTTTTAATCTTTCATTTCCTGTCTCTTGAAAGTCCTATGCAGAGGTGTAGGTTTCGGGCATTTCTGCCGCTTGTGCAATGAGCTTGTGGGTCTGAAGTTTTTGCATCTGATGCCTTCCCTGGTGATTAAGAACCTGCTTGTCAGTACAGGAGACCCGGGTTCATCCCCTGGGTCGGGAAGACCCCACATGCCCCCGGACAACTAAGTCCGTGCGCCGCAAGTATTGAGGGTGTGCTCTAGAGACTCTGGGGGCGGAAACTACCGGGCCTTTCTGCTGCAACTGCTCAAGTCTGGATGGTATAGAGCCCCGAGCACCACTGCGATGAGAAGCCACCGCAAAGAGAAGCTCACACACCGTGACTAGAGAGGAACCCCAGCTCTCCGCAACCAGAGAAAAGCCCATGCGGCAATGCAGACCCGGCATGGCCAATAAATAAATAGAAGTATTTTTGATAATCGCTAACGGTGACCTTCTGTGCGGAGCATCTGTGTCAGTGGGCATCTCTCTCTTCAAAGTGTTAAGATCTATCCGAGGAGGGAGGAGCCAAGATGGCGGAGGAGTAGGACGGGGAGACCACTTGCTCTCCTACAAATTCATCAAAAGAATAACTGAATGCAGAGCAAACCTCACAAAACAACTTCTGATCGCTAGCTGAGGTCATCAGGCGCCCAGAAAAGCAGACCATTGTCTTCGAAAGGAGGTAGGACAAAATATAAAAGATAAAAAGTGAGACAAAAGAGCTAAGGACGGAGACCCGTCCCGGGAAGGGAGTCTTAGGCGGCCTTGCTTGGGCTAGGGTCCGGGCCTGAGTGCCCTGAGGACAATCGGAGGGAGCTTCTGTGAGGTGCCAACTTGAACTGTGGGAGACCAAAAGAGAGAAAATTAACCGGCCGGAACACACTGCCGGCCGTTCGCAGAACAAAGGGACGGAGAAAGTCCCAAGAAGAGGTCGCAGGCTGCGGACCCGCCCAGCCCCGCCGGAGGCAGGAGGCAGGGGGGAGGGGAAGGTCGCGGCGAGACACAGGG